>NC_079434.1:3415161-3635161 GCF_026213295.1 Gadus chalcogrammus | reverse complement strand
CAGGCTGTTAAAGACTTCTCGTATTCTGACTGGAAGGAAAGGCGTGAAATTTAATTTCATGCCAATCCAGGCAGCCAGAGTTTAGCCAACACAGACTTTTGCTGCCGAAAAGGCCTTTGGCCAAGACACAGAGTAAAAGATATTTTCCTGGAATGAAGACATGAAGGGTATGGAGGTTCTTGGGTGTATGTGTTTGTCATTTGACCCTAGGGAGAAGGCTACTATTATACTGTGTCTTCAGAAAACCAACAAAGCCTAAATGTTTTCCCTCTGTCAATTCTGCTCTCTTGCATGTCTCTCTTTCTCTCATTCCCATTATCTCTTTATCACGAGGGAGGATTTGTTTGCTACTTTCAACCACTACAGGAAGTAATTATAGGTAATGAAATAACACAATCCTGTTCAACACACGCACACTCATGCACAAAAATACACACACAAAGACAAACAAACACACACACACAACAATCACAAGCGAGTTAACACTAACAGTTGCTTATTTTTCAGACTTTGTAAAATAATCATGAGTTATGCGGCGCGCTACTGGGAGATGCAGCATATTGGCAACCTCTGGATATCTTTGCGTAATTGCTCCGCCGTGTATTTTTGGGGGTAAACATTTACAAAATACTACAAATTGGGCCTAGTGGATAGTGAAAAGTCACTGTGCTTCTACGTGAGCAGAAGTGAGTGGCTCCTCACCTCTTCCTTACATCGACCTTCACACTCACAACTAAATGAAATGGTATGTCACCCCATCCCCACCCCGTCCTGTCCCAGCTAACCCAAAGCAAAGCCCCACCCTACACCCCTCCCCTGGACAACCTGGAGGTGGGACAGTGGCAGGAGTCAGCGTATTTTTTCCAAAGAGCCCGGGAGATGTCAGGCTGAATAATGTGTCCTATGAATAAAACACATTAGCTACCAAACATATTGAATAATTCACCCTTCCAGTGCCCACGAAGAACATCAACACACATGCACCGGCAGCCCACACGTGTGACACAGGCAATATGAGGACTTCAGTCACCATATGTTTGACTCCCAGCTTCTCTGTGTGTGTCTGTCTGTCGGTGGGTTCCTCATCTTCTCAGTTTCTCCAGATTGTTTTGAATCTATGGTCCCCTCGTTTGACCTCTATCACCCCCTTTTTCAACTCCTTTTGCTCCACATTTTTGTCTTTCTTCTTCTTCTCTTCTCTTTGACTGGCTGGCTGGCAACTAGGTTTACACTCTCTCACTTACTACCCCCCCCCCTCTCTCTCTCTCTCTCTCTCTCTCTCTCTACCCCTCTCCCCCTCTTTCTTTCTCTCTCTCTCTCTCCATGGCCTCTCAGCCGACATTTCTGCTGATGGCGACTGTCTATTTATACCGTTCTTTTTTTCCCTGGAACATCTCAGTATTTATCTAAAGGGCCCTTGAACTTGAGGAGCTCGTTTGTTCAGAGGGAATGGTTGATGGCTTCCAACGCCGTGCGGTGGGCCCAAAATGGATTCATCATTTAGGCCCTATGTGGCGACACCCAGCTGAGAGCATTAGAAGTGAAAAACACCAAATTAGTGGGAGGCCCGCGGGCGATCGGCACATTTACATCTGACCCAGTACGGCTTTCCTCCACGTCCTCCACAGTAGAAGGCCACATCTTGTTCATTTCCTGTAAGAGAAACCTAACCCTGGCTGCTTTTGTTTTCTCGTGTCTCTTGTCCCAACTTTGAAAAACACAAGTTTTGTTGCAGTTATGCTGAACCATAATTAATTATACTGCAATACCTTTCTACACCTCCTTAACACATTAAAAATCTGTTGCAAACAGGATATGTTCGGTGAGAGGGGTGTGTTCGGGAGAGATAGGGGCGGGGTCTTGGGGTTGGTGTGGTGGGTGAGGGTCCTCTGGCACACTAGCTGCCTAGGACAGTCAACAAAGGCAGAGTCAAGCTCATTTTGGTGGCTTTAATTGCCCATGTTCCTAATGAAATGTATCCCAACACAACCCATAATTGTGTTAGGAAAGCATTTACCGGCCCGTCACACAGTTAAACCTCTAGGGACATTACCGTTTTTGGACTACTGAATCATTGATGGAATTATTGTCAGCTTCGTGCCCGTGGAAGGAAGTTCTTCAACGACTTGTCTCTTTGTATGCAATATGAGCTGTTTGGTTCATTACCCACAGCTGGGAAGAGGAGCTTTCTACTGATTTTATACTAGCTCTGTGTGTGCGTGCGTCCGTGGGTGAGAGAGAGAGAGAGAGAGAGAGAGAGAGAGAGAGAGAGAGAGAGAGAGAGAGAGAGAGAGAGAGAGAGAGAGAGAGAGAGAGAGAGAGAGAGAGAGAGAGAGAGAGAGAGAGAGAGAGAGAGAGAGAGAGAGATTGAGAGAGAGAGAGAGAGAGAGAGAGAGAGAGAGAGAGAGAGAGAGTGTTTGGGGTGTAAGGATAATGTTCTATTTTTTGCATGCTCGGTGTCAAAGAATTACCTGCAGAGTAACATAGACACCCCAACAGCAGCCAGACCCCAGTCTCAATAGCATAGTACAATGAGTCCTAGCACTCTTTAGCAACAGACAAGTACAACAGACCACTAGCACCTTTATGGGATATCTGCCGCTGACTGCACAAATTTCCTCCTTTTAGAAACATTCTGAGATTCCTCTATTTGGAGTTTCATTTTTTTTATTTTACCTCCAAACAAACAAACACTTATGACTGGTTTTAAGTGCCGACTCAATGTTGCTAAGGCATGTGTTTGGGTATGAGACAGCAGAATCTACTGTTCATCACTCCCGGAACAGCTTAGGTTCCTATAACTTAAATCTATCAATATCGACTGATTTCTCTTACAACATTTTAAATAAATCTATTTTAGTAGTGCCAATCTTAGTCCACTAAAATGATTGAGCTATGGAAATAAGATACCAAGTGAGATAATCATTCACTTAAGCTCACATCAACTACCAACCAACTAACTAACTATCACATCATTATATACTAAAGAGTATCCACACACACTCAAATCCAATGCAGCATAGTGTGTTTCTGATTGGTTTGATTTGCAGTCAGGTGATGTCAGTCACCATGTCCCCTCACCAGGATCTCCTTTGAGCCAAGTGACCAATGGAGACCAAACGACTGTTGTGTGCTTGTACTGTATTGTACTGCACAGCAGCTGTTATGTTGTGTGTGTGCGTGTGGATAGCCGTCACTCACCAGGGCGCAGTAGGTCTCCGGCGGGTCCCCGCAGGTGATGTTTGGGGGGTCCAGGGTCACCTTGAGGTGCTTGGTCATGTCGGCCGCCTCCGGCTGGCAGGCCATGTAGTCCCAGGTGAGGCCCTCGTCCGTGTACACCTGTGACTTGCACACGTCATAGTGTCCCCAAGCCGGGTAGTGCTGCACGGCCGCGTGGCTCACGGAGCAGCAGCCCAGGGCCTGCAGTAGGCCCAGCGCCAGGTGGAGACGCATGGCGGAGCGTCTGCTGGAGTATGGGTGTGGGAGGTGTCCGGGTCTCCCTAACGCTGGGATCTTCTCGAGGGGTCTTCCCTAGAACAACAAAAAACGTCCGGAGGTTGTTTTGGTTTTGTGTTGAGCTTGTTGTGTGCACCTCTCCCTGGCCAGGCTGGTCCGCCTCTCAACACCGTGTCCACCCCGCCCCGACGGAGAGCGGACCCAGTGCCTCGGATAATCCCACCTCTAACTGGAGCTGTCGAGGAGAGCGGGGGGTGGGGGGGCGCGGCCGCATGCCACTTGTTTTCTGCTCTGGATGAAAAGCAGAGGCGGTCAGACTGGGTGACCCTCGCGTTCCTCCTGATCTAGTCTATCCGTCTTCAAGAAGATACGATAGGGTTCTTTTTTTCGTCTGTCGACGCTCCTGTAGAAGCAGGTCACTTGGGACAAAAATGGCGGCCCGGGGTCAGCGGCCTTCGCCACGGAGGAGATAAGAGGAGGGGACGGCGCGTTGGAGGAGAAGGAGGAGGATGAGGAAGAGGTTAGTCCTGAAGAGGGCGACTTCAGTTATAGCACCCCCCCTCTTACACGGCTGATAGTGACGATGAGTGACAGGGCTCCTCACCTCGGCCCGCTGTCAATCATGACTCACCGTCCGGGCCTAGACGTCTCGGTGCTAGGAGACAGAGAGAGAGAGAGAGAAAGAGAGAGAGAGAGGGAGGTAGACAACGCGATAAGACTTGTGAGGCTACAGACCGCTTTTGTGTGTTTGTGTGTGTAAGTGGTTGTTTACCATTACCAGGGACTTTTTCTTATAAATTGCTATATTTGACCCAAGAAGGTTGTGTGAGTTTGCATTTATATGCATGTGTGTGTGTGTGTGTGTGTGTGTGTGTGTGTGTGTGTGTGTGTGTGTGTGTGTGTGTGTGTGTGTGTGTGTGTGTGTGTGTGTGTGTGTGTGTGTGTGTGTGTGTGTGTGTGTGTCCCTTTGGATAAAACCGTCTGCAAAATCCCCTAAATTTAAATGGTGGCAACTATTTTACGATGTATGATCACCAGGAAACTCTATGTCTCATACCTTATGCAACTGCACACAGAGGTCTCACAAATATACACACATTGAATCATGAAAATGTTTTCTATTTGTAAGATGATTGAGGTCACCTTTTATCAGATTTCAAACCAAGACTCTCGTCTAATGCAGCAGATTGAAATGATTACTTCGATTTTCGATTTGTTCTGTTATTTTTAGGCATTCGTCTCATCGCGCTCACTCGCCCCTCTGAAGTTACTTGCGCTGTATGTTTGATTCTACATTTTCTTATGTGTTTCTGATGTTTAACTACAGTCTTATCTAACTATTGTTTGTCGTCTTTGGCTTACAAGAAACACAGAAGTTGTTTTTATTTCATTCACTTTTCCTTTCCCCATGTATACATTGTTTTCCACCATGTATTCATTGTTTTAACCTGTTTATTTGTAAACTAACTGGAGTTTGATGTAATTGTGCAACAGATTCCTGCTGAATTCCCTCCTCTGAGAAATCCTGAATAATACATCCAGAAGCACAGGAGGACGGCAGCATTCAGGACATCGTTTGGCTGCATAATATGTAGCACAAAGCTACATCATATGTAGCACAAAGCTACATTATAGCAGCTCAAGGCACCACCTGGCTCACTGGCCCAAATGTGTTGACTATGCCTCACCTTACCCCTCACACCTAAATTAGTCTCTTCCTTTCTTACCATTCATTACCCCTCACACCTTAACCAGTCACTCCCTCTCTTACCTTAAACTACCCCTCAGAACATCTCTTATCTTACATTACCCGTCACACCTAAATCAGTCCCTCCCTCTCTTACCTTACATTACCCCTTAACCTCTCTCTCTCTCTCTCTCTCTCTCTCTCTCTCTCTCTCTCTCTCTCTCTCTCTCTCTCTCTCTCTCTCTCACCCTCTCACCCTCTCTCCCTCTCTCCCTCTCACCCTCTCTCCCTCCCTCCCTCTCACCCTCTCTCCCGCTCTCACTTTCTCGCGCTCTCTCTCGACTCAGGTAATTAGGCCAAGGGTCCAGCTTCACTGAGTGGAAGGAGGGAGAAGTACAGAATGCTCCTTCGTTGAGGGATGTGTGTGTGTATGTGTGTGTGTGGGGGGGAGGGGGGGCGGGGGGCTGTTGACTGATAACATCGTTCGCTAATGGCAGTGAGAGAGAGAGAGAGAGAGAGAGAGAGAGAGAGAGAGAGAGAGAGAGAGAGAGAGAGAGAGAGAGAGAGAGAGAGAGAGAGAGAGAAGAGATAAAGGAAGAGGAGGGACCGTGCAGTAGACATTTTAGTGCTGGCTAATCAGTCAGGCGAGTCGATGTCAGTGTGCTGACCCATGCGCAACCCTCTGGTCTGCATCAATCAATTAGGCCCGGCCCAGGCCCAGAACAGGCCCAGCATAGGCCCAGCCCAGCCCCGGGCGGAGTGCACAAGGTCTTATTGTGGAGCAGCCAGGAAGCGGCTTTCTACCAACACATCTGCTGCTGCTTGTTTACTGCACACACACACACACACACACACACACACACACACACACACACACACACACACACACACACACACACACACACACACACACACACACACACACATGCACACACACCCTCACACACATATTTTTTTTATTATGTTGATTTGCAGTCGAGGGTGACCACTTTGTCTAGGCGAGGCTGGCCAGAGGTGAAATCTATTGTTGCATTGCATGCATTAAAGAGTCATCAGAGCAACACACCATAGGAAAGGTATGAGGCCGTCTGACGGGCCGCAAAGAATAAAGAAATAAAGAGTCGACTTTACTTCCCGTTTTTCCAACAAATTTCTCTGTGTGAATGCGGAAATCATGTGTACAATACTATGCCATGAATAGGTGAACAGAGGGGGAAATTCGGGCTGTCAGCCATTTGGGATCATAATATAATACTAGGAAGGAGCAGCTCAAAGAATTGCTGCATTTTCCAGTGAGTGGATTACGCAAAACGAAATTTAAGTGTTAGGCTTGAAAAATAGAAGTGTTGATTTAATCACATGTTGGTCCACACGGGTCAGGGATGAAAGAGTTGTAGCAAGGCGCACCATATACCATCCCTTTTTATCACTGCATTGCACTCACCAAAGATAAAAAAAGGCTCAACTCTGAATGACTAAGAATAAGCAGAGAATTCAATGAAATACAATTAGGTGACAAAAGGGGATCTCATCAAGTATGCTATCATCCTGTATTGCTCTGGAACAGGGGAATCTTTATGGTTTTTCTGAACATAAGGGCGGGGGGGAGTTAGAAATGATTAGATCTCTCTGAAAAATATCAATACATATAATGTGAGCAAATGACTGTTTTCAGTTTATAGTTCAGAGAAATGGAACGGGGCAAGCTGATATCGGCAAAAACAGATGTTGGCAGTGGATACCCATTAGAACAGGTAGAGTCAGTAGAGTGTAATTCACTTAGCATGCCATTAAAGATCTCTCAAATGTTAAAAAACATCTTCACCAATACAGTTCAAAACCCGGGATTAGCTCTTCCAAGAGAGACATAGTGATATATATATGCATATCTATATTTATATAAGTACATCAATAAACCACACGGGGTGAAAGGGGGGAGCGTGGAGGACAAGGAGGAAGGAGGGAGATAAGGAAGGAGGGGTTGAAGGAAGTAGGGAAGGAAGGACGAGGGACGTCTTTTCACGGCAGAAATGAACGAACAAGATGTAAGCGTCTGACGAAGCAGCCAATTATCCAGAGGACCTCTTGGCAGGGGGCTACCCCCGCGCCCATTACCAAACATAATATTACCATGTTAAGGAGGTGGCGCCGTGTCAGCGCGCCGTGTGTGTGTGAGTGTGTTTGAGATGGAGCTCTGGTGGCTGGTAATGAGGGCGTTGGTGGAAGCGAGGCTACGACAAGGAGCATTAGGGATCCCCCCCGCCCCCCACCAGCCCTGGCCACTGGCCCATCCTCTCATTACTCTCCACTTAGAATACGCCCGCCGCGGCCCGTTTAGAGGGAGGGAGAGGAAGGGGGAGGGAGGGGGAGGGAGGGAGAGGCACATGGTGCATTTCAAGTGGGACCTGGGCGAGTGAGGGGCGGGGCAGGACAGGTCACTCATGTTTTCGATCATTGTGATTCTGCTGGAGGACATCAGAGAGCACACGTGTGTGTGTGTGTGTGTGTGTGTGTGTGTGTGTGTGTGTGTGTGTGTGTGTGTGTGTGTGTGTGTGTGTGTGTGTGTGTGTGTGTGTGTGTGTGTGTGTGTGTGTGTGTGTGCTTATGTGTGTGTGTGTGTGTGTGTGTGTGTGTGTGTGTGTGTGTGTGTGTGTATGTGTGTGTGTGCGTGTGCGTGTGCGTGTGTGTGTGTGTGTGTGTGTGTGTGTGTGTGTGTGTGTGTGTGTGTGTGTGTAAGTGTGTGTGTGTGTGTGTGTGTGTGTGTGTGTATGTGTATGTTTGTGTGTGAGGGTGGAGGTGAGAAGAAACATGGCTGCTTTCAGTCCTCCTCAGATAAGAGGAAATGCTGTTAAAAAGTAAACACAGTACTGTGTGCTGTGATATCTAAGAGCGATTGTTTAGTGATTGTGGTTGGTTAGAAGTGCCCACTGTCTATCACTCGTGCTGGTAATGCAAACCTTCTCAACGCCGGAAAAACGCAGGGAAGGAGAGAGCAGAAACGGCCGGGGACTTTTTTAGGTGGTTGAGTTTCAGAATGCGCTCTCTTCTACTGTTCTGCTCTCTTTCCCTTTATGAATGAAGAATCTTAATATAACACCTTTAGGTCTTGATGCCCAGCATCTTTAATGCAACACACAGAACTACATGAATAGTGTGTGAGGCTGGAGAATGCTTGAGAAAGGCTCCCCATGCAGCGTTAGCCGGGCATCTGACCACTAGTGAAGGGTCTTATATATGAGTTCACAGTGAGAAGTGGAGAACTACATATTTTATGTATTGGCAAGATGAGAGGAGGAAAGATGCACTCTAAGGTTTTCGGTCAGTGTAGATACAACTTTGAATAATGTTCTCTAGTTCTCCTCTAATTCCTTGCATTTAAGTTCATGTTTAAAAACCAAAATGTTGATAGGGAAGAAGAACGTTTTCGGTTCTTGGCTCAGTATGTGCCCTCCCAACACTCCCAGTACACCGTGTGAAAACCCGCAGATCTCCTGTACTGCTTGTCATGTCTTCCCCGTTAAAACATGACCTATCCTGGCAGGAGTGGAAGGGCGGACATCGAGAAAAACTAAGGAATAGGTCAGTACGAAAAGCAGACAGACAGACTGACAGATACATGCAGACAGACAGAGACAGAGAGATTCAAGCAGACAGAGAGACAGACATATACAAGCAGACAGACAGAGATAAAGACGAACAGAACCAAGGAGAAATACAGAGATACAAACAGGCAGATACAAGTGACCGACAGAGACCGACAGACAGATACAAGCAGCCAGACAGAGATACACGCAGGTAGATACAAGTGACCGACAGAGAGACCGACAGACAGATACTAGCAGACAGACAGAGAGACAAGCAGGCAGATACAAGTGACCGACAGAGAGATACAAGCAGACAGACAGAGATACAATCAGGTAGATACAAGCAGACAGACAGAGGGGGGCACTCGGACGGCTCCCTGGCAGGGCAACAGAGCTCCCCGGCTGCTCCGAGCGACCACACCTCGCCAGAATATTCATAATCTCCCCTGTTAGCCACCTGCCAACGGGGCAGCTGTCCTCATGCATAAAGATGTGGGTGGAAGGCGACTCAAGAGACTCTGCTGCAAGACATGGCAGCGAGACTAACCGGGGGGGTGGGGGGGGGGGGGGGGGAGGTCATACAGCATCCTCCAGGGGCATCAAAAGGCCATCCAGTGATCCCATCACCTCCCGGCTCGTTCTAAGATACTTTGTCCTAAATGTCTCTGGCTCTTAGCAGACTGAAAGTCTTGAAGGAGACACGGCGACGGCTGGAGAAAAGAGCGAGGGGGCGACAGCTGTTGCCGTTTCTTCCAGGGAGGGCGACGAGAGAGAGGAGGACAAGGAGGAGACAGAGGAGGGGAAGGAAGAGTAAGAGGTGGAGAAGGAGGATAGGTTTGGATCGCGGGGGGACTTAGTTAGTCGTTATCAAGTCAGTTCGAGGCTGGAACTGTTCATTGCTCTAGGGTTGTTAGAGAAACCCTCAAGTAAGATCATATTAGATCATATAGGATGGTACTTCACTTGATTGGAGTGAGAAATTGGGGCACTACACAGGGGCAGCCATATCTCGGAGGAATCTTGTACTTTTTCTGCACTGGCCTGTGTTTGATGCCGTCCCTGAACTTTGATTTGACAGTTTGGTCAAACCGCGGTGCACTATGGTGGTCCCTGAGAGCCAAACAGGTAGTCAGCAGCTCTGAGGCAGAGCCAGGTCCCTGCTCACCACCGGCCCCCAAGTAAAGAATCGCATGCCATTACTGCCAATATTCCCCACTATACACCCCCCACACGCCACTCCTCAAACCCCCACTTCCACACTCTCACTCGCTCTCCTATACCTCCAAGAACACTTGTCAAACCCACTTGATATAAAAAATGTTTTTTGTGTGTGTGTATGTGTGTGTGTCTGGGAGAGTGCCATGGCCACTTTTTGACAGGGCAACCCTGGCGATTCAGGGCATGTCAGTGACTCCTGTGCAGAACACAGAAAGGCCCCTAGCTAAAAGACCGCCAGACACTCCCCGCTCTGTCTGTCTGTCCGGCAGTCTCTCTGACACTCATTCTCCACCATCGTTCCTACTATACCTTGCCACCAACCATGCGGCTGCTCTTGCGACGTAGCAACCCAACATGCATTATTGAAAGAGGCTTTTTCTATCTGCACTGACATGCCCAAATACTCAACATGTCCACTCAGTGGTCCACAGAACAGTCTTTCCAGGAACAGCTCTAGTCTAGATGGATATGCAATAAAGGCTCCTGGGTTATTGAGTGTGTGTGTGTGTGCGAGTGTGTGCGTGTGTATACGTATGTGTGCGTGTGTGTGCATGTGTGAGCGTGTTTGGCGAGTGACCAAACAGTTTGAAATGGTGGAATTGATTCAAATGACCTTATTGCTAATTAAATGTGTTAATATAATAAATATTATAAACAAATACAAATATTATCAAATAAATAATCCTAAATGGAAAAACTATTCATAAATATCTGTATCATGACTTTTTGAGGGAGAAAACACCTTATCTTAAGTGGATAGCATTTTGGCAATAACAATCCAGTTATTCACATTAGCATATAATGGTAACAAAAAACTATGGTAATAATTGGCTTTATTACATTATTTGTAGTCTTACGTTCAAATATGGAAGCAAGCCAAAGTGCAATTACATCCCAAGGGACGTAATCAAAAAATGTCATATTGTTTTGTTTCGTAGGGATTAGTTTGTTGAGTTGAGTCAAAAGTATGCGTATGTTAGATGTGTGAAGTTATCCTAGATGTGGACATAAAGAGATGTGCCAATATCCTGTATACAAGCATAATGGGTGTCCGTCATGACCCTCAACGTTTAACCTCTTTCCGTTAGTAATCCTAACGACGTTGATTATGAGACACGGTCCACCAGGGGGCGCCCCTCAGGACGGGAGGCCGAAACATATTTTTCGAATTCCACCAGTCAATTCAGTCAGTCAGTCAATAACCAAAAAAAGGTTTCCAATCTTTACAACTTATAGTTGGAGTTTTAAGTACGCTGGGAACGCTCAGCGAAAACATGACAGACCAACGTAGACGACGCACAAGCTTCATCTTTTCCCTACACATTATACAGCCATGTAACCCACGGGCCACTATTTAATATCTCAACCGCCATGCCGGGTCGTTTCAGGGCACATCTTGGATGGATTTTACCCCACAGACAAATGCACTCGGAAAAAAGTACTTTCTCAAACAAACGGAACAACTTACATTTCTTGGGCGCTCTTTGGTTCTTACAGTCCCTGTTCAAACCCCCGTCCTCATCGCTCCTACACAAGTTCAGAGAGAGGATGGAGAGACGCGGAGCGGCTTCAAGGTGTGCGCGTGGAGGTGCACGTGATGAGAGCGTCTTCACGATGTGCGCGTGGAGGTGCACGTGATGAGCTCGTGGAGCGAATGCTTCTTAAAAGTTGATGACCGCGCGCGTTAAAGGACCGCTGACAGTCCGCGGCGAATTGAAGGGTTCCCCGATACGCACGTCAGAATATTTGCTGTGCGGAGCATGTCTTTGGCACCGGGAGAAAACAATTAAAGATATTTGTTGTCAGTTCAAAACAAATGACGGATGACTTTTCCAGGTCTTGGTCAGCAGGCTGTTTGAGTACACGGGATCCTTCTGCCGCGAGGTCCGGTGTCAAAGTGTCCATCAAAGTGTCGATCAATTTCCCCACATGCCATTTTTTGAAGACATCGAGTAAACGTACAATCTATTTCCACAAAGATTTGTAAAGGAAAAAAAAACACAAAGCAACGCCGAGCCTAAAAATGAACTTTGCCCTGCGTATGTCCCGTTTCTTTAATGAAGATTCCTGCTTTTAATTCCTTGTATCCCGCGTGCCACATTTGGTGTCTTTAACAGGGAGAGATACGCGCACCCAGATCGTCGACCTCTTTGCTTTTGCTGTGATCAGCTTCCTGTCACTAACAGAGACCGGGTGAATGACACCCATTAGTGTCCACCACACAATGCGGACAACAGCCTACCTGCTACTTTCCTGGTGTCGCGCGCTCCCCAGCCCGTCCACCACCGCCAGCACACAGGAGGAGCACGAGCCCGCCCAGACGGAGATGGCGGGGCAGATAGCGCGCGCGGAGGATCTATTTTATTTTAGACGCGCGCGCCCTATTCTTCCGCGGGGCGCTCCTATATGTTTTCTGAAGCTCCCATGTGTTCTGTCTTATTCTCCCAAGACCCAGAAGAAACTCCGCAGATGAGACTGTGGGCCTGTGGATGGACATGTGTGTGTTTCGGATGAAGAGTTTAGAAAAACACATGTCAGCTCCATCCAGGTACACTGAAAGTAGCCTACTGCACTTTGATGTAACAGCAGTCCGCCTTGGATTAGACTGTTTAATTAATCTTTGCAAAAGTTGTTGGTTGTTTGAATTAAAAATTAATCAGCAAGTCTTTGTTGTTTAGCATGAATAAAATAGCTTGTGTGTCGCATTCCACAAGGTTGTTTACTGCAATCGTAGAACATTACGCGCGCGCATGTGTGTGTGTGTGTGTGCTGTGTGTCCGTTTGCGCACGCGCCAGAGCATGTGCGTCAGGTTGAGAGAGAAAGAGAAACAGAATGATACAAACAGGGTTAAAAGTTCTAAAACTCTGATTCCGACCGTGTGAAGGACGAACTAAAATGCATTTCTTCAGTGACCATTTCTTGCTTGAATACATGAGGCCTTGCACTGAGCCTGGGTGAGTGGTACACCGCCGTGGTGATACTAAGAAAAATAGTTTTTACTGCAGCGTTAAAGAGTTATTGAATGTAAAATGCACCTATAAGGATAACTGGAGTCACGTGTATGAATTAAGGATTATGCCACATGTCCCTAAAGGGTTTACGATATTTGAGGTCTGACGTTTTAATTAAGGACAAGCACACATTAAAAAAAAATAGTGACACAGAGACACTAGGCTTTTGAATCAGCAGGCGACAGTTATTGGTAATAATGTTTAGCGTCGGCGACGGGCGTGTTATTGTATGCTGTTATTTTGAGTTGTAACTGTAAAACCACAGCGCCAGCAGTGCGTGCAGAGCAGCTTGTGAAGCGGACACCATTCATTGAGTCTGTCCTGTGTGGATGTTAAGCACATGTACTTGGAAAGTGGTTCATATACAAGTTAATGCGCCATATGTTTTACTTTATCCCGTCCAAATAAATGCTCTTCATAATTCCACCACATCTACTGGTTTCAAAACAGCATTACGCATCAAACAATTCACATTGCATATTATTATAGAAAATAAAGTTATGATAAGCACTGCATAAATTATGGTTTCTCACCTCATTGTGTAACGTGTTCATATTCCGTGATCTGACGCCGTTTGACAGGGAGTCCACCTGACACACCCCAATAAATCCGAGCTGAAACGGGCCGTGTGAGAGAGAGAGTCAGGAGACGGCTACAGTGGCTCGTGCTGCTCGGACTCTGCCCCGGTAGACCGGCGGGAGGCTCGTGCTGCTCTCTGCCCTGATGGACCGGAGGACGGGAGCGGGAGCGGGAGGCGGGGAGGAGAGAGCCGCTTGGCACACTCCGGACAGATTGAAAATACACTGAATTGATTTGACGCGTCCGGTTGAGGGCGAGTTCGAACCCATTTGCTATATCGTTAAGCAATGGTAATATAACACTTGTTGATTTTTGTTTTTTTTGGTGTAGGCCTATTGAACTCGAAAGAAAGTCTTGGATATTTATAGCTCAGTGTTAGCGTGTAAGTAACGAGTCGAAGGTTTAGGTTTAGTTGGTAGGCTACCTGATACGAGCCCATTGGCTCAATCTGAGTAGGCTATAGGAAATCAGTTTTAATCGAATCGTATCGTTAAAAACAGAGGCAGCAGCAGCAGCGTGTTTCGCATTTGAAATTTAAACTTTTGTTAATTAGGCTATAGGCCTAATTCAAATCGACAGTTCATGCCATGTCTGCGGTGAAGAGGTAATGTTCTTGATTAAACTGACGTCACACAGAGCGGATTTCCTCTCTCTCTCTCTCTCTCTCTCTCTCTCTCTCTCTCTCTCTCTCTCTCTCTCTCTCTCTCTCTCTCTCTCTCTCTCTCTCTCTCTCTCTCTCTCTCTCCCTTCCTCTCTTTCTCTCTCAAAGGGCAGGAAGCCTGTCATAAACCTCCCTTCCTAATTCACAAAAAAAATAGTAAGAAAGAATGGAAGCACATTTAGATCCCACTTATTGACTAAATAGGCCTACAACGATAGCTATATTAATTTCGCCTTTTATTTCCAAAGAGCTGTCCACAGAGTATTAACCCTTTCTCTGTGTGTTGTTTAAGATCTAAAAAATACGGAGCTCAGGCACATGGAGTCATTAGACAAACAGCAGGGCCGCCGTACACACGCATAGGCCTACCTTATTAATGGCATACGCATACATAACATGAAGTAGGCCTACGATCACTACTTAAATCGCCTGTACCTGGAGTTGTCATCGCTTCATATAACTACAGTAGGCCTATACAATTTATTTTCACAAAACTATATTTTATGTATAAGCATAATTAGATATGAGTAATAAGGATCACACACACACACATGCAAACACGATATATCAATTTTGTAAATGGTTCAGGGATCACATTGTCTTTGTCACGTGTTTGGGATCACATTTTGTTTTTCAAATGACCTCTTTCTCAGCCTGGCCATGATTATGAGAGAACTGACGACCACAGCGGTCTGACCGGGTGTCTGGACGCCAGACACAGCACAGCTATTGGATTTTTACTTCTGTTATTCTTCCCACTCAATCGAGGGTAATGTTGCGTCCGTTAGAAGGACAGAGTGTGTGTTTTTGTGGGGGGGGGGGGGGGTGTTAGTGGAGGAGGGTGTGTGTATGCCTGCACGTGTGTGTAGAGGGAGGACATTTTGTGTATCGTTCAATTTCAGAGGTTTTAATTTTGGGAGTTATAGCAGCTGTCCCCAAATGGAGGTCCAATCCACTCGTCATCCTCCATGCTCTTATTCAGATTCTGTGGGTGATGGGCTCTGGGCCGTTCCCACAGAGCGGTAAACAAAGTGTTCCCCGGTCCGACACTCTGGCTCCCGGAGCAGATGGGCTGGCTGGAGGTCAGAGCGGGGGGCCAGTGCTTTAATACACCTGGTCCTTTTAGATTTAGTGCAACACAAGGTCCAGGGGTTTATCCCCCGCTAACCTTCAGACTGTACAATCTTCCCGTTGCAGACCCCGCGGTGTGCTCCGTGTTTATCCCCCCCTGCTCCGTGTCCTTAAACCCCCAACTCCACTCCTCTCAAAATTGAAATATCATATTAAATTCTAAAACAGTACCTGGGTGAAGAATTACATAGGAGTCTAATCCAGAAAAAAAGTGCATGATTGAAAAGGGATTAGTGTGTGTGTGTGTGTGTGTGTGTGTGTGTGTGTGTGTGTGTGTGTGTGTGTGTGTGTGTGTGTGTGTGTGTGTGTGTGTGTGTGTGTGTGTGTGTGTGTGTGTGTGTGCGAGTGAGTGTGTGAGCGTCTGTGTTTGTGTGTGAGATTGTTTGTTTACGGTGACGCAGTTTGCTGGATTTGTCCGTGGCTTTGAGCGGCCTGCCAAGGGGTGATTGGGTCCGTTCAGATCCATCTGGGCCAGTGAATGATTTGGGACTTATTTCTTCACAGTCCGGTGTCCGCCTACAAGGAGTCACGCCCCTCAGGGCCTCGGGTCACATTCATTTCTAAAGAATCTTGTTGCATTCAATCGAGCAAAGGCTAGCAAAACGTTAGCCTCAATAGCCTCCTATTGACGTAAACGTATTTTTTCTGAATGCACCGGTTGCGTTGGCTGGAAGCAGGAGTTCAGCACATGGCTGCCGGTGTCCAGCGATAGCGATAGGACAAGGGGGACTGTAGTTTGACAACACCAACAATCACACTGACAAATTGTCTCTTTTGGCAGCCCTATGGGAGTTGCAGCCCCACTTGGGGGCTGCTCTACCAAATGAGCTTTTGTCAATACCGTTTTCCCATCTGTCCTCTCGGGATGCGCTGACAGAAATATTGGTTACAGTAACCGGCATTGGGAAATGAATCCTATTGGCTTATTCACAGGATCATTAGCATGCAAGGATGAATGGGAGTCCATGATTAGACACTTTGCAAGCAGAGTCCAGTCTGGCTCATTGGCCATCGAAGAAGGAAGCGCAGTAAACATGATGCACTCATGTATCACAGCTGTTATTCCTTCATATGGATATGTGTTAATGATGACATGATTATTCAGGCGTTTGTAAAGTATGCTATTCTTCTGCATACTCAACAACTCATGTTCTCTTTTTCGCACACACCAGAAAATACGTTCTTGTGAGACTATTACCCTCAACCTGAATAAAAGGGAAGGCTGGTTTTAAAGGTTTTATTGCAGGGGCCGTAAAACACCGGAGTAGTTCCCAGACTAATAATTCCATTGAAGAAAGTTTCAACACTTGTTTTTCTAATGGCTTCTAAATGATCTGAGGCAGGGATGGATTACAATTAGTTTAGTACCGAGAAGGCAAGAGTGGCCGTGCATGCGTTAACAGGGGTGTATGGTGAATGAGCACACACAGAACTGCAAATTCCAGTAAAGTAAAAGAGGTGACAGTGTCACGGCTACTCGAATTCTGAGATATCCTGGGCGGGAATAGCGTCAATATTCATTACGGAGGTTGTAGCACATAATACAATGGAAAGATTTCAAATGACAGACTTGGATGCAAAATGTAGCCCTTTATCATACAGAAATTTGCTTTTGGTGTATTAGCCTAGGACAACCCATTTGCCATATTATTTATCTAAATAACCCTATGTTGTTAGAATTTACTAACTTTATGCAAGGTCTACGTTCGTGCAATACTCGGCGTTGACTGGGTCCTAAAAATACAATATTATTGTAAATTATATCACATCAAAAAAGCGGTAGCTAACGTTAGTTGAATCAAGCAAACAAATAGCTGTTGTTTTTGCTCCAAAGAGCTTGACTTGCCTCGAATTTAACATAAGATAGTTCTATCAAATTGGGGATGTACGGTATGGACTAAAATGTATATCACGGTATGATTTGAGGCATAGAGGGTAATAGTATTATATCACGGTATGTTAATTGTGTCTTCTAATTTAGATATAAATTATTCTGAAGGGATAAAATACTGGTAAGGCAGCAAAACTGCATAAAAAATAAAATAAAAAAATTCAAGCTACTCCCATCTCTGAAAAACACTGATGTTTAATAGTATGGATTTCTCCTCCACTTGCTTTCGGACATTGCCGCAATAGCATCTCAATTTGGCTTAAGTTTGTGCGGGCAGGTAACGCGTGCCTGGGGTCGAGTGTTTTGACCATCTCTTTAAAGCCTTTTCTATCGATAATTTGAAAGGTAACCATGTCCTTACACAGGTAAACAGTGACGGCGTTTGTTATCTCGTCCCACCACCACTGGCATTTTATCGTAAGGACTGGCTTTGGAAAATGCCTGCGGAAGCAATGTCTGAAATGCAGAGACAGCATCACGCTACCAGAGTTTGTCTAGTACGAGGTGTGGAATGAGAGCTTGTGAAGGGGCTATTGCGCAACCACGCAGGTGTGCTTTCTGTGCGCCCGCGTGCTTGCGCAACAGCATACTGACTGAGAAGGCAGTAGGCCTATCGCTGTCAAATCTGTCCCTGGGAAAAGTAACATTCCGCCAAATTGAAAAAGGAACTGTTTCATTACCAAATTTTCAGTGGTTGCGCGTAACTTTACTTTTTACATGAAAAAGTAGTTAGGTTACTTTTTTAATGCGTTACTTAGTTTGTTACGTGTTACAAACAACACTGTCTACCGGTCACACCGGTCTCACGGTAACGTCAAAATCCATACCGTAGCGCAAATTCACACTGGTGTACTTTCTATACCGTTTATACGTACACCCCTGCTTCAAATTGACGTTAAGAGTTTCCATCAGACTCGCGCGGTAGCCAGGCGTCTCATCCAACGGCAAGCTCAGTTGGCGCTGTGTGCTTCAAGATTCGGAAGCAAGTGCTGAAATTCCGATTGGCCCAGAGAAATGTCAATTATAAGAATTATCCAATAATGTTTCGCAATTCAAGCCTGCATGGCATGCATATGAAGGATAGCCTCCTCCCCCCCCCCCCCCCCCCCCCCCCTAAAAAAAACTCTCCGGCCCTACACGATTCACATGAATGACCCAGTTGACCAAGAAAAAGGCGATTGTCATCGAAGAGCGACAAGTTTGCAGGTATGGCACACAGCACCTCGCTCCATTCTCCTGGCTCCGGCCTCTACTCTGTCGCTCTACGTTTCACTGCTTCCGACGAGCAGTGCGTTTACATGACACTCAAGAAAATTGAATTATTGGGTTAGTCAAACTGCTATTGGATTATTAAGATGCATGTTTACACCTTAGTCAAACTAAAATTGAATCCAATTGGGTTTCTCATAGTCGGATTAAGACCCCTAGATTATTCAATTGTTAGTCGCATTAAAGGTTGGGTACGCGATTTGCGAAACGCCAGCAGATTTTGAAAATACACAACTCAAATGGTCCTACCCCCTCCCCTTCAACGCTGACTCTGACTCCACCCATTCCAAGTACTTGGACGCGCAATCATGCACGAGCGCGAACAGAGATGCGCGAGAGCGAGCCAGGCTAGCGTAGGTTTTCGTTTAACAACATGGCACTACATTCAGCTGTAAATTGCACCCAGTACCGCGGGAAGTAGGGGTTTTGGGGGTGCTGCAACACCCCCTGTCCGAGGCCCTGTCTTATCACAGAAAACGATCATTTCTAAAAACCAAAGTGGAGATTTCTGAAAACGCCGGTTATGTGTTGTCGTATCAACGGGGAGAAACGGGATTTTAGGTTCTGAAGCGTCACATTATGCACCAGGAAATGCTTAACGTCATGTGAGCATCCGCTGTACCGTATTGGTCCGAATATAAACACAAACCCCATTGTAATACGACCTATATTTGGAAAAAAGATTTGAAGCCCAGATCTTGATTTCATGAATAAATAAATTGTATTAATTGAAATAATATACGAAAATAAAAAGGCATAGAATAAAACACTGCATTGCCACTAAACAGTAGTGCAATAGGCCGTACTGATGTGTACACCAAAGACTTCCTGACACTCCTCTGCCCCGCTGTGTTCGCTCTGGCTGTGGTCGCTCCGAACTGGTTCGGCCCGTGGCAAAGCGAGTCATCCTCGCTGCTGTCCAAGGCATGTTGAGACGCAGCATTTATTTAATGCTCATATGTCCTAGTGCTGAAAAAAGGTTATATGAAAAAGTGTGAGGGTAGCGGTGGTGCGCTAAACTTGTTCTGTGAGCAGCTGGATGTGAACCATGGTGTGAAGGAAGTGAACACAACGATCGATTTTCAACTGTGCGCGCATGCACTGGTGTAATTGAGCTGCGCTGCTATATATCTTTTTTATCAATGTGGCGAGTTGCGAGTCTAGTGCAGGCCGGGTTTTTTTTTCACAGCACCCCCTGCTGAGAATACGTTCTCGCGGCTATGGTTCCACCAGATGTTATAAACATTAAACGGTCACATAAATCAATACTATTTTTAGAAAATGTATGTTTGTTTCATATAATTGTATTGGAAGTCCTGGTTTTCACTAGGGTTGCTGCGGTGTGGACATTTTCACACCGAGTAATAGGCTACACTCGTCTCAACACCGGTATTACCGAGTATAAACGGTATAAACTTTGAAAACTAGGTCAACCGCCACACAAGCATCGGTTTTTAGACCCTTCTCGTCCTTCAGTTGCCGCCAACGTTCAAAAGCAGCGCCTAGGATTATCTTGATTTCAGTTTTCTCTTTCAGCGTTTTTATTATCAATTACTCTCTGAAAAAGAGTTTTCCTTCTCTTTGCTGGTGGTGGTGGTGGTGGTGGTGGTGGGGATTGTGGCGTCTTGTCTGCCATGGAAATTGTCTTCTACTGCTAGGTCCAAATGTGGATTAACTAGTTCCAGTAGACACCGCAGGATAACAACAAACAGGAGCTTGCTCTGGGTCACGAGCTCTGGGTCACGAGTACTGCACGAAGGGGTCGCGCGCGGGGCGCGGGGGAGGGGGGGAGGGGGAGTGCAGTACGACCGTTTGATTGACGTACTTACTGTCCAATGAACTCGGTGGCAATGGATATGATTGGCTGGAGTTTTTCGAGCCCTGCACGTTCCACAGATGATTGACAAGTTTAATTTTCATGTCAGTACTTCTAACTCAGTGGCTGTAAGCGGGTTATGATAAGGATTTCAAGTAATTTTGCAAAAATGGCCAAAAAAGCAAATCACCTATGCAACCTTTAAGCGTGCACGTTGACGGTCAATCGAATTGGAATTGGATTTTGCGTTCTGCGCATGCTGGGAGATATTTTCCGGGGCCCATTAGCAGGAGCGGTTGATTTTAAAAGGTGGCGCAGAAGATTGAGGAAGCCGGTGTCGTGCCAATGTAGTTACCCCCTATAAGACATGCACACACTACTCTTCGATTTAAACCAAGGCTGAATTAAATGTGCATGTTTTTCTAAATGTAGGTCATCAACGAGGTTGTAAGGTAGGCCTAGTAACTTCGGGCACATTTCTCAAAATAAATGTTTTTTTCTTCCGACGTGTTTATGATCTTAATTCATTCGCACCGAACAGACGGGGATATTGTCTAATATTATGAATCTTAGACTGTGTTGGGTTCTCAGACTCTCTGGTAGCTTACTTCCACATTAAGTAAAGACTCGTATTGGAGGTTATCTCGGCCATGTTGGGGAAGGAATTGGGGGAAAGGAACTTTGGCTTTGACTCTCTGAAGCCCAGATTGAACCGCGACATGAGGGAGAAAGGGATTCTTGCCGTATGCGGACTCCCGCAGCTACTCCGACGCTTCGGCCAATGAATCAATTTTCACATTGCAATGTATAATCAAACAATTGCCTTTGTCCAATTGAAGAGCATATTCTAACTATGGCTTTAATCATATTAAGCTGTGCATGTAAACGTACTGAGTGATGACGTATGGGGCAAACTGTATCAGTCTGTTTGATGGTCATATCATTGTCATTGTGTTCAACGCTCTACACAGATTTCATTTGTGAGCATTTATATTGAACTACTTCATGTAATTAACATAAACATGACAATAACCCTTATTCATGAAGCACCTTTCAAAACGTTAAAATTATATAACATGATACAAAGACAGCGTTGTATATTACTAACACAATAGAGCTGTGATACATGATGCAAGACCAGACTGGTTGGTTTTGCCTTGTCTGGTTGCCATACAGCAGTTAAACTTTTCCAGTGGCAAGCAGTTAGAAAACCTAGGATTGCAGCCCCTGAAAGGTTTAGGAGCCATACATGTTATCTTGATGATGAAAAGACCCGTGTGAGAAAATACAGTTGGCTATTTAACCAGCCTGCCCTAACTTTACATTTTCTTTTGGCAATGTGTTTTTTTGCTGCCTAGAGGAAAACATTTAAAAATAAAAAACATTACCTTGGACCTTAAGCAATATTTTACATCATTTTAAGATATTTTAAATAAAAAGCTATTTAGAAAAACACAACCCCACTTTAAGGGTTGTAATAATACATTGGAAGGGAATTGCAGTGCATAGTGGAAAAGAAAAAAAGGATTAGGTTTAATACAATTTATTAGGCATTGAGTTGAGTGTGAATAATAAAACAATTCTCCTTCAACTTTCGTTTTACATAATATTCTCTTACGCTATTAGTTAATCCCTCTCATTTCTCGTTTTTAGGCAGGTCAACTCAGTGATCTCAGCTTTGACAGCTATGAGTAGGCCTAGTTGTTATCCATTTATCTTGGACTTCATGTCTTTGCAATCTGCCCGTCTTTGCACGCGTCATAGAGTTTCCTAAACAGCACTTAAAAATACAGGGACAGAATGGTTGTAAAACTGGCCCAATAATGACACATGTTGCGTGGATCACGTCAGCCACTCAGCACTACTGCTGGGCCTCTGAGTAGCCGTCGGGGATGGAGAATGTTTTGGACTGCTTTTTATGCTCTCCGATTGCACACTCCACATGGATGCATATATGGCGAGCACTCTCCTCAGAGGGGTACATGTGGATCTCCCCCACAACCTTCGTGTCCTGCATCACGTCCCTGGGCGAGTCCAGGTACAGCACGGCCTGTTTCCAGTGCGTCTCGGGTTTGAATGGGGACGTGGAGAGTACCAGCGGCTTGTCGTCACCGGGGAAGCTGACCGTGAACCAGACGCACAGCGCGTTCACCGCCGCGGAGCCGAAACACTCGCAGGAGAACGTCCCCCGGACCGAGGCCACCTGTTCCGGGGTCACGGTGTGCAGGTCCAGCTCGGCCAGTCTGGAAGGGTGAGACAGCACGTCCTCCACCGTCACCAGGTTGATGGCGATGTCATTGTTCATGATGCATTTCTTGGCGAACTCGGACATCGGAGACATGTCGATGCCGTACTGGTCCTTCACGGTGCACCAGAAGTTCAACCGGTCCTCCACCACTAGATCATTGATCGGGGAGATGTACAGCTCAGCTTTGGATGGCAGCATGAGGCCTCCCGGTTTGAGCCATTTGTCCCGCGCGTAAAGCACCGAGTTAAGCATGGATTCGTGCAGGAGCGCGTATCCCATCCACTCGCTCACGATCACGTCCACGCCTTCCACGGGTAGATCGATGGTCTCCACGGTGCCTCTGATCACCTCGATCCTGTCATCCATCTGATTCTGTTTGACGATTTTCACCGCCTGCTCAGCGATCGAACATGCCTCCACGGCGTATACTTTCTTGGCCCCGGCCTGCACACAGAACATGCTCAGCACACCGGTGCCCGCGCCCACGTCCAGCACCACCCGGCCCCGGATCGAGTCGCTGCTCCGCAGGATGGCCGTCCGGTACGTGTTGGTCCGCACATGGTCCGCGATCATCTCCTCATGGATGGTCACGTCAGAGTAGCTGTCGAAGTACAGGTTCTCCTGGACATTTTTATCCAGTTTCCTCTTCTTGAGGAGATGAGCCATGTTTGGTACTAAAGGAGTCACGTTGGGTGTTTTGCAGCCGTGCTTCCGCGTTCTGAAGTCTGGTACTTGTAGTCTTGTGGTGGCGTTGTTCCCAATGGATGCCCAACGTTCCTTCGAAAGATAAACTACAATTCCCTTTAAGACTTAGTTAGCGGCGGTGACGATTTATGACCTACATGCCGTCTGGGATAAACAAAAAAAACAACTGTCAGAGTAGCTATATGCACTTTATTACAATACAAATATATATATAAAAAAAATCGCCTATGTTGCTTTGCCTAAAATAAATGTAAATAAATATAAACATAAAAAATGTTTTGAAGCATGATCAGACATGATCATTCTATACAAAATATGACAAATGATACGGCAACATTTACATCATTTTTAGCTGATTATGATTAGTGGAACACACAAGAACTCAATGAAGACTAGCTAGTAGTCCTATACCTGCATGGCAAAAAAACAGACTCAGCTTTGTAAATGTTACGTCTAGTCCCATAGATGGCTATAAATAGCACTAAGCTTTAAAAAAGTGTGTCTGACACACCAGCTGGTTGTGATTCAGCAATCTGTGTTGTGAGCTCAACAGCAAGAATCTCAAAAGGTTTACAAAAATAAATTATTAAATAAATGACCACAAGGTATTAGACTTTAAATTGTGATATTAATAGGATAATGAATGTGCCTTTTGGTAAAAGATACAACATATGGACACCTCACTCAGAGCATTACCAGAAATTGTGCACATCTGGATATTTGACCCAATGGCTGCTGTATTCATGCTCAGACAGTCACTTCTGTGATTAGAGATGCTGTATTTTGTTTGTTTATGTACAGGAAACATGGCCATGCTACATGCTGCTGATTTGCGATTCACTTTTCAGATTGACTTTCAAAATAGATAGGTTCAACGATGAACTGTGGAATTAAATGGGCACAGCAAGCAAAACAAGAGCAAGGCTTTGAGTGTTGACGATTCCATGCAGCACCAAACCTACCTTTAGGTGATGACTCATATCTTTTAAGGGGAGCTAACCAATCTTAACCCTCCAGGGGGAGCGGCACATGGTACTGGAGTATGACATGCTGCACAGGAAAGATTTGATCAAAGGCCTCAATAAACATTGTTTGCTATTCAAAATCTGATTTGTATCATCTACACATTTCTAGGAGAAGCAGTCTCTCATATTACTTGTCTTGCTTGTGGCCAGGATAATACAAGAAGCTATCAGCCATGTTGGCTCTCTCACCCCACATCCTCCTCATCTGCCCAGAGGAAAAGCCCCACTAGGCCCAGTCCTGACCTTCCACCACACACTGACCACTGCCTTTGTCCAGTCATCACACTGGGACCACTGCCTTCGTCCAGTCATCACACTGGGACCACTGCCTTCGTCCAGTCATCACACTGGGACCACTGCCTTCGTCCAGTCATCACACTGGGACCACTGCCTTCGTCCAGTCATCACACTGGGACCACTGCCTTCGTCCAGTCATCACACTGGGACCACTGCCTTCGTCCAGTCATCACACAGGGACCACTGGCTTCGTCCAGTCATCACACTGGGACCACTGGCTTCGTCCAGTCATCACACTGGGACCACTGCCTTCGTCCAGTCATCACACTGGGACCACTGCCTTCGTCCAGTCATCACACTGGGACCACTGCCTTCGTCCAGTCATCACACTGGGACCACTGCCTTCGTCCAGTCATCACACTGGGACCACTGCCTTCGTCCATTCATCACACTGGGACCACTGCCTTCGTCCAGTCTCTCACTGGGACCACTGCCTTCGTCCAGTCATCTCACTGGGACCACTGGCTTCGTCCAGTCATCACACTGGGACCACTGCCTTCGTCCAGTCATCACACTGGGACCACTGGCTTCGTCCAGTCATCACACTGGGACCACTGGCTTCGTCCAGTCATCTCACTGGGACCACTGCCTTCGTCCAGTCATCAAGCCATGGAGTCAGATTGGGCCACGGCACATCAGGCCTTGCTCAGCTATTGGCCTTGCGTTGCCCCACACACAAAGCCTCCTCCCTCTATTGGAGTGTCAAGCTGCCATATTCGTCTATAATCATTAAAGACAACATACAACAGTGATGTTGCCAACTCATGAAAACTATTCTTTTTAATTACCCATGTCTCCAGATGCACCCTTTCACACGAAGGAATGGGTACTATGGGAGAATTTTACTTTACCCGTAGAAGAATTAGAATCATTATCATGCCTCATCATATGCTATATAATAGAGATAAACTTGGAAGTCTTTGGTGAGTTCTCTTGAAGAGACTAACTTTTTGCAGAGATCATCCGATGTTCTTTGCCACCAGTCAGTAGAAATATTCCATGAACAAAAAAGGTATTCCGTTACGGTCGAGACAACCTAATGGTTAGAAAATGTGAAAGGAATTGACAAGGGTATCAACCAAGGTGAAAAGGTGGGGGAGGCGAGCTTAGAGGATCAGGGAAAATGGGGGGAAATGTTTGCCTCAAATATGTGGAAAACCAAGTTGTGCTTGAAGACCATGAAAATAACTTAACAACGGGAGTTGGTTGATGTTAAAGCCATGTATAGGCATCGTTTGATAACAACCTTGGGTTGGAGCTTATGGGAGGAATCACAGAGTGAGAGAATAAAAACTGTTTGCCGAAGCTGGAAAAGCAGGTGTTCCACAGTCCATCACGCTCGGCTTTTGTATTATTTTCTTAAAGTTCTAAATAAGCATTCACCTTTATTCAGCAGTTTCCTGATGTCTTTCCTTGTTGGAATTGAAATGTTTTAATTTCCACAGTTCCGTTTTAACAGTTCCGTATAGATGCCATAGATATATCGGTCCATACCCACCAACACACAAGGGCAAACGCCTTAACTTGCATATACAAACCATGCCTTTTAATGCAGTCTCACAGTCTCTCAATTGAATGAGGGGATTAAGAAAAAAATCCACATATTTGCACAGATGTGCAGCACTCATCCTCTTTAATTAAACTTGGCCAATCACTGTTTGCACATCTAAAACGCAGCCCCAGAGATCGCGGATACGATAAAGGCTGAGGAAGAGAGATGAGCAAAACTATGTTTTCTGACTGCATCGGCGTACGTGTGTGTGAGTGTGTGTGTGTGTGTTTTTCCTATATGGCTGTATCTTTGCAAGTGCCTTGTAGTCGCTTAAATGTGTTGTGATAACGTCCAGGCCAGGATATGGTTGAGGAAGTAGGCTTGGTCAGGCACAACTGTGGCAGAAAAAAAAATAAAAAATCCAAAGCAGTTTGGAAAAAAGTGTGTGTGTATGTGTTGGGGGGGGGGGGGGTTACTGAAAAAAATTGATAACCGGCTCAAAAGATGATCCACTCCCCTGCTCCATTGCCACCGGACGCCCCCCCCCCCCCCCCCCCCCTTTCTTAAGCCCTCAGTCAATCATGACTGTTTAATTCAGCACCAAACAGAGCGCTTCCTGCATTGTCTCTTTTGTGTGTGTGTTTGAATTATCTGGTGTGTGCATGCGTGTGTCTCTGTGTGTGTGTGTGTGTTTATGTTGGTGTATGTGTTCATGTTTAGATGTGTTCTTCACTGTTTCTGCATCTTCGTGTGTGTGTGTGTGTTAGAAAAGGTGCATGAATGATGGCTGCATTACGAAATACAAGAATCTGAACTTAAAAGGGAATATGAAAGCATGGTGTGCTGTGGAGGATAAGATAAAGACATATGTAAAATGAGGGGACAGAGAAATGACAGTATTACTCTCTCTCTCTCTCTCTCTCTCTCTCTCTCTCTCTCTCTCTCTCTCTCTCTCTCTCTCTCTCTCTCTCTCTCTCTCTCTCTCTCTCTCTCTCTCGCTCACCTTCCTTGTCAGACTGCCTGCACACCCCTCCCCCCTTCGGGGCGGCTGTCCGCCTCCTGTCAGCAGTGCTGGAACCGTGACCTGCTGTGACGGCAGATACACACACAGGCGCACCAACGCACACCCAACACACACATGTATGCACATGCAAACACACACACATACATTCATGCACAAAATGCTCATGCACAATTACACACCCAAAAGATGCATGCACTAAATACACAAGCATCCCCACACACAGAGCAATCAGTGTGTGATCACCCATGCCAAGGAAAGTGTGATGCTGAGCAACAAATAGTAAAGTGCAACGGCTCACTATCGACTAATCCCAGCGATCAATACACCACTTTGATATCTCACTTCCAGAGAAACGGACCGCATCCGCAGTGAGCCAGCGTTACCCATCTCCCTATTCAAACATCTTTTTATCACCATATTCTTTGCTGTGAGAAAAGGAATAGAATTCATGTTGAGACAGCACGGCAAACCCACATCTAAGCATCTGTTCCGTTCACAAGACAGACCAGCAATACTAATACAGGAAAGGATCAGCAGATGTTTCAGTTGAGGATGTGCGCGATAAGAAGAAAATAATTGTTGGTCTGTCATGTTTTTCAACCTCATGCTTGGATAGATGATGGGACACATGCCTGGTACACACCAATAATGAGGAGGAGTTATGGCCATCAGCATTCTATCATTCCATCAGGTCCCTTGTTATCCGTTGCATAATCACATCCCTCTCCTTTTGCAGTCATAGACTCTGCTTCCCCTCACCACCACCACAAAACGACAGCGATCCAAGTATCACTTACATTAGATCGCAATTAGATTAAATGACCAAGTTAAACTTGCATATGACAGCTGTTATTGGTGTGTGTTCGGAGAATAATGTGCTGACTCTGTGAGGAACTTTCCTTCCAATTTGTAAAATGGAAATACTTTGTGATTAAGATTTTATTGAATGGAGGATAAGGTAGAATATGTGCTTGTGAAAATATTTGATGCTAGTATAAGTATTTTTCTGTGATTTATAGTACAGTGTATGGAGGCTAAGGGCTATTGGGGTATCATACAATTTGACCCCTTAAACATACAGATAGAAAGGTGAACCCACTTCTGGAAACTTGTAGCAGCATGTGCCATACATACATGTTATATGTCGCGAAGTCCCAAAAACGTTCCATACGACAATATTAACAGAATATGACCAGCCCTGGGGATTTACCTCTAGAATCCAACGGAGTAAAACGGTGACGAAAGGAATGCTCCCAAATGTTTAGACCGCAATTGGGCCCCAGATGTTAATATATTCGGTTGTGTTGATTATCATCGTAGACATTTTTGACATGCAACACATTTTTGCATTAACTTTATCACATCCTTACAGCTGGTCATGTGTAATTTAAAATAAAGTATAATGTTTTAAACATCACAGAGAACATGTTAGATCAGCATGTTTCTGTCCTTAAAGCACAAATTAAATAAGCTCACCTGATTGAACATAAATTAGTAAGCCTATCACATTTTTAGGAGCTTAAACAATTAGTTACACATTACTTTCCATAATGTAAGAATGGGATTTATCTGGCAGATAAAATGGGTGTTCATAGCCTGTGCATATTTATTTTGCAAGTCGTTCTGTGTGTGTGTTTGATTCTCTGAACTCAAGAGAAAGAAAGACTGGCAGAAGATCCTCCTGGCTCTCCCTCAGCTCTGACCTTGAGACGGCAGGAGACCGAAGAAAGGGAAAAATCAATGCTCCAGCGAAGTCCTTCTCTTCCTGTTACAGCACCTGGCAGTTCTCACATATAGGCCCACCTGGTGGAGGAGCCAGTTAAAGATCCCATGTGAAGGTTTTAGGGTTAATAATTGCATTTGGGGGTACTACTAGAATAGGGTTACATGCCGGTATGTTAGAAATACCCCTTAGTATCCTCAGACTGTTCATTTCTGCAAAACAAATATCAGCGTCTTTCAAAAACATTTTGTTTTGTATAATTTTGCTGATTTTTCTAGTTCAGCAGACGTAAAACATGTATGATACTCATACTGCTGACAAATACAAACAAAGTGACTGTAGGTGAACAAGTTGAAATTCGGTTCCCTGGATGCAGTCAACCTTCATAAACTGTTATTACAATTATTACAATGGCTAACATAAAAAATAAGATTTCCTTTTCTAAGAACCACACACTGGTATGAATCCATTATCAAACGATTTGCCATATAATTCATAAGACTTCTATACTATGATCATAGATAGATGATAGGACCGAGGCTTTTTTCCTTCAAACCCTGGAATTATCACAATACACAAATACACAGATGATTCACTCTGTGTGTTGACTACACAGGCTCAGGAAATATAATAACACCAACTGTAAGTAGCACAGCCTAAAGGCGCTTATTGCATTGGTTGCACTTTTTCCGAGCCCATAAGTTAACTGATGCATTCAAGAGTTAAACAGCACGAAAGAAAGAAGGTAATTATTTGCCCATACACTAGGAGGAGTGGACATATATAAGAGAATATAGCGCAAATTATACTCCAGACCACTCAGCATATCTTGAGGTATGCATACACATACTGAATATGCATCTATTAATCTGCTGCTAAATATAAATGAGAGACAAACAAGCACTTTCTGGCATTAAACATTTAAGAACACGCAGCAGACGTCTCCTCCTTCCCCTGACTTTCCCTTCCACTGGCGTACCGAGGAGGGAGACAAGATTTACATGTACAGTATTGCTTTTCTCCAGCCTCTACTTAAACCAAAAAAATCCATTCCACCACATTAGCACAACTGCTAATTGCAAGGCTGTGTGTGTCCAATTGCACCCATCGATCCGTCCACAACCTTCTCCAGTTGAAACTGAATGGTGAAATGGAAGACCCCTCTGCTGTCAGAAGAAGGATTTTGTGTCCCTTTAGACAAACTGACGAGCTAATATAATGCACAAAACTGCTTACTCAAGCACCCAGAAGGCGAGCGTTGTGAGGCATTTCATCGTGCGTTTGAAACGTAGTTCCGATATAGATGCACCAGGTCACTACGTCTTTGAGCATGACTCCTTTGGCCTTTTCTGCGAGGAGCACTCATCTTTTAAGATCCTTGCTGTGCCTCCCCCCTCACTCACCAAAGACAGATCAAGAAACACAACCCGGTAGTACACGAATCAGCCAATGAGAAAGTGAGAGTAAATGAGTGCAGGGGTAACTAAATAAGTAAACAGCATTTGACTATATTATATACCGACAGACAGATCTAGACATATCCTAATGGCCCCATGCAGGCAGCTGAGATCTACTGTGCAAAACACATGCAAACATGCAAGAGTGCTTGGCTTTACTTCTTATTTTTTACCATCAGTAATTAACACTAAGGTTTACATTTATTTTGGCTTTTGGATTTTGTGACTGCTGTTGTTGCATCACAAAGTTTCAATGTCCAGTACTTTAGTAACGCACACCTCCATCTCTACTGCGGGTCAGATAGCTGATGTGAAGCAAGCAGCCTCCACCACATGGGACACTGTCAATTCAATCCACCGTTTGAGTGCCACATCCCAGCCTATTACACCACACTGCCTCCTGTCTGGCCTCCAAGCCATCGCTGAACGCACATCACAGGTTGTGTTGCTTGTAAATCTGATCAATGCAACGACAATGAATGCAACACATGGCTCATGGTCTTTATAAGGAGATGTGTGATAGTGATTGCTCTTGTATGAGTTAAACAGCATTCTACGATTTTACAGACCTTAATGAGTAACTCAGGAGGCCTGCATTAGTCTGGGCATTCCGCCATCGAGGACAGCATGTTAACTGGGACGTGGTGCACACCACTGCAATATTACCAACCCACCTGCAACCCTTACAGAAAACCAGCCTCTCAACATATTAATAATGATAAATAGTAATGTGAAACTAATAAATAATGCACAGGTATGCACTCACGTATACACACACACACACTTTTGTGACACATTGTTAGTAATATGTGTGTACAGATATATTTTTCAGAGAGCTCAGAAGGCAACAGCCCATTCTCACCTCGGGTGATGAGGGACCCAGACGGGGGGGCGGGGGAGTAGACACCAATAGGAGCTCTTATTGGAAAGGTTTGGAGGGAATTTGCCTGGAGGCTACCGCAATCACTCTCCCCAACTGGGCTGCTCAGAGCCACACTATAACGTCTATATTTACTCTTTTCCAAACAGTTTTTGGTTTGCTTTGTTTATGAAGCTGCATGTCAATCTGGAAGGGCAGAGCCCAAAAATCCGAGAGAATTATTCTTCACTGTCACCCCCTCAATGTCAATAAATTAATATTGAGGAAAAATATATTATTATATATTATTAACAATATTTTTACAATATCTTTATTTGGTAAATAAAAAATGCTTAGCTTTGGCATGGTAGCTATCTGGCTTATTGAAACCAGGAAACATAATAGGTCTATTCTATGCCTTTCTTCAGGACGCAGTATGAAATGAAAAAGAAAGAAGTCGGATTCCTGAAGTTGAAGTTATGAAAATGAAATATCCATTAGCCCCGCCCACCCAGGATTCAATTGGGACTCGTATATATCTAATTGAAGAGCAGGCCATGTTCTTGAAGATGGGGGGGGATATCACTCCTGAAGCCAAATTGTGACAGACTTTCACAGAGCCAACTTCAAAATGTAACACTAACAAAAGTGGAAATTTGGGATCTTGTACTTTGAGCTGGATGGCACAATTGCTGGCAGTAATCATATCAATGAAGCGTGTATTCCATAGCAGCAGCTGTAGGGAGTCTAGCTTCCTTCCTGACCTCTACTTAGCGAGTTAGTGTGTGAGCTACAGACAACACACAGCACAACACTGAAGGCTGCTCTGGGCCGATGCTGAGGACACGGAGGCCGCACTTAAGGTCCACTCGGTCATTCCATCCCCTCCACTTTGTCCCCAATGAGCTGTAAATAATCATCTTCGCATTTATTTTGATACCTCAGGGGTTTTCCCATAATTAGGAAACATTAGGGAGGCATTGGGATGGATGCCTTTTCAAAGAGGTTGTGTTTAAATAAATTCCCATTCCTGGTGAATCCCATCCGCAGAGCATTGAAGGGTGTGGATTTAAAGCCCACACAACAAGAGCATGGCCGAAGAGAACTCTTTTATTCACGTTGTAAGTTCACTTGGGCTTAGTGTTGGCATTCAGTCTCCTGTACCCACACACACCCATACACAAACAAACAAACACAAATGCATAGACCCCAATACAAATACGCACATATACAAGTGCCCCCCCCCATGTAATCTAGTTGAGATGGTTATTTAATTATTGTCTTCTATTTTTTCATAATCTAGCCATTAATGAAGATAAAGCTGACAATGATTTGCTCAACAGATCAACATAATATGTAGTTTCCCCTTATCTAACCAAAACCCCTTCAAAGCTTGCTTATGAACCTCAATTTGTCAGGTTCATAAATATTTTTTGTGTATTTTTTTTTATTGCATTATAAATAATTATCATTGAATTATTTACTTTTTCTTGCCCTACTTTTCACATTTGCTGAACACAAATCCTTAGAAAGATACGAAGCACACCCAGATGAGAATTATGATGGCTTACAGTTAAACATAATGGATATTTGATGGTGCGTGCTTGAAGAAATACTCAAGCTACACTCCGGCATGTTTAATTAATAACTCCTCAAGTGTGTGACAACTGCTAACGTGTTGCCTGACTATAAATACAACATGGGCCACCGTGTAGCTGACATTGTGAAACCTTGCTAACAACCAAATGATTTGCTCCTTAAATGAGACAGCAGCATTACTGTAGCAGCGCATGATCCAGCTATACAACATCGCTTTAATATCACTAGAAAAGTCTTTAGTCTGTCCCCTGTTGGTCAATTACATGTATAAGGGATAAGACAAACTATAATTCGAAGATGATTCCGCTAATTACTAACTGTATATTAATAATATGGTATAATATATAGGGGGAAAAATATTAGTCAAAACCAAAAAAACGATTAAATTAACACAAATAGACTGATGTTTCCTTCTGCAAAACCTAAAATGTTGTCTATCACTTCCATCTCATTTTATTGGCATGATACTCTAGTGGAACGGGCTCTATCTCATTCAAGTAGAAAATATCAACTGAAGTGAACATGCGGAGACAAACAGACCTAGTATCCACACACACATACATGCTCCATCGGGTGGAGAATGGCTCCCCAGCACCTCCAGGACTTAAAACGTCTCGTCACATCTGCTTTGCATGGTAGTCCGGTTTCTCCTACAGGGGCTAATTTCATTTCTACTAATATGGGTGAACTATGCCAGAGTTGTTTTGACACTAATGATTTCCTGTCCCTTTGTTTCAGCTACCAGGCTTGGACCCAGAGTGTCCTAAGTCGGGCAGCCTGGTTTGTGTTGAGGTTCCCGCTCAAATGGAACATGAAGTGTGCTGGAAAGCAATCATCATGCCACACACATGCTCTGGTCGCTACGGTAACTGCAGTTACCGTAGGTACAGTAGTATCTGCAGTTACGGGTAAATTGTAACTCCAGTATCTATGGCTGCTACAATAACACTTACTACCAAGTTACAGTAATTTCAATAATGACAGTAACTAGGGTAGGTTCAATACCTAACCATAGTTACTACCGTAGTGTAGCTACAATAACTAACTCCAGAAGCTACAGTAACTATAGTAGCTACATTAACTATTGTAGCTACAGAACAGATACACAACTACAATGACTACAATAGATACATTACTACGGATACAGTATATCACTGCAGGAACTAAGTTACTTCTGCATGTTTTTCAGTCACCGTTTCTCTGTTCCACACCTAATGATAAAAACAGGTTAAATTGGAGTAAATCGTTTTGCTGTAAAACATGTGACCAATGGTAACTTAAAAAATGATGGCATCAAAGTGAAACATAGTATTGAATAAATGAGACAAAGAAATTAGGCAAATGGTAAATAAATGCAAAAGTTAAACAAATTAGGCTCAATAAATATTTGGGGTAAACTGATTTATATATAATGAATATCTGGGATATATTGATCAATATTGATTAATACTTACGTGAAATGATTTATATTTATGAATGGTCACCGTGAAATGTATCTATACTAAATATCTTGATACATCTATTTAACTTCATATTTGACATAGATTTTCCTAATTCAACACGTTTAAAATGCTATTCTTATTGATCTGTACCCTAAATAATGTTTAAATTCAAGGTATCACTGGACTTTATCTCTATTCAATAATATTAAGTGTCACTTTGTTGCCATAATCTTTCTCTCTATATTTCTGTCTAAACCATCCAATAGCATGCCTCATTGGTGCCACAATTTATTTGAGTTTTGTTGACAGAAGAAACATTTATTTTTGCAACAGATGAATGGGATTTATTTTGGTTTAAAATGTGAGGACCTCAATATTGCCTCAGTTTCCTAAGGCTTTGTATGGGCAGAGGTGAATAGGTACCCCACCAATTCATCTAAGTTTGATGATTGATGATTAAGAGATTGAAAAACAAAACCGATCAGTACGCAACCATTGACTTTCAAATGCAATTTTTAAGATTTCAACAATAACTTCCAAACTAACGATAGAATACATCTGGATGCGTTGGATACGCCATTTCAGCTCAAGACCAGCAATTCTTCTGAAATAAGTTCTGAAAAAAGAACACCAAAAACATCTCATCACTTTATCCCACAGTTTTCTGACCAGTGACATGTTTTCTGAAAAATGACATGCCTAAGGAACATTCTGAACATGTTTATTCAGCATTTGTGGATAATGCCAAGATACAACAATACAATGCCATACAACGATAAAACAAAACAGAACATTAACATGCTCAGCGAGATCTTGAGCCCAAAAACCTTCTTAAATCCAACATACAGCGTGGAACAACCGTCAACAACATTTTCGTAAGCAAGTATCTTATTTTGGATTGTGTTCACTTTGGGATTGCTTCCCCAAACTTTTCCTTGAGCTTTATCCAGCTAAAGGAACAGTTTCTGGAACACCTCAAAGGTGTACTTGAGTTGCTTGGGATTGGCAACTTTTAGAGCAACGGATAAATTATAAACTTGAATCATTACCTATCCAATAAAGTGGCTGTTTAGTGTGTATTTTGCCTATGAGAAAAATACAAGTTACAATACAATACTATGTGTCTGTTGCTGACTGTTACCTGGAACATACCTATATTTTTGCTCCCATCTTTTTAAACAATTATGTTGATTTTGGCATCATTTAATAATAATAATATTAATAATAGTGATAATAATAATAATAATAATTTTCCTTTTACCTTTGCGGTAAGAAAAAGAAATGCGCAAAATTCCACATCAAAATCACAACATCTAACTGCTTTATCTGGTTACACTCTTAAAAACTTTAACCTCTCATTTTACCTGAATTATCTACCAATAATGCATAGCAGAATGCAGGGGAGAGGATTTCTTAGTTTTCAAACAAGACTGCCTGCAACAACTCCCCAGAACAACATTTTTTTATTTTCTTATATATTTGAAAAGCATTCAGGGCTTTAGTGCCAGACAGCTTGGCCTCAAGAGTTCTAGACTGCATTCAGATGTGTCTCCTCTGTGTGTTCCTCTGGGTATTAGGAACCTGCACAGAAATCCCAGATTTTTTTCCAGAAAGATATTTCTGTAACCCGCAGCCAATGCAGTCAATAAACATATCAACGATTCTGGCAAAAGAAAACCTTTTCAAGTGCTTGTGGGATTTGGGTTTAATTTGTCGAAGATTTTAAAAGTTTTTTTCTTATCCCTTTAATAAATGCTATTTGTAATGCAAATTGGTCTTTCCAGGCCCTAGCCAACATACCATGAAAGTGTGAAACACCTGGTTCAGATGAAAATAAGTGAACTGAAAAGTGAGGTAAAAATGGGTTGTTGGAAGGATGAAGTTATTCTAGCAGTCAGGAATATATATCGTTACTGCATATGGTAGCAAATACAATGCAAGTTCTGCTGCTGCACCTAAGCTATAGGCAATGCACCTAAGCTATAGGCAAAGCAACTTTCCAAGCTTTTCTGTTCAGCTTAAATACTTTTCAGCTCTAATAAAGTTAGTCTTTATTCCAGTATGTTCCAAGGTGTGGCCCAGTGTTGGCCACTGAGGGTGTGATCACTGGAGCTTTCATTTTAACAGGATTGTGACCAGTTTGTATCTGGTTCATGTTTCTGGATAAATAAATCGAAAGCATTCCTGGTTGATTTGCATCGATAGGGACATGCAGAGACATTGACATGCATCTTTATTTAGATGGTTAGACTTACACGATTAATATTCAATGTCAGGAAATGTCTGCTTCTGGTATAAATAGCTGTGTGATCTGTGTGAGTCCTACCTGTAAATGGTTTACACCACATGCTGTAACTGCCTGACAAATTGAGAGGACTGGAAAATAGAAGGAGAAAAACACACATGAGGTATGAACAACCACCATCAAGTCCTTCCTTAGGTGAAGGTGAAGAGCGTGTGGCTGTTATGCTTTGGTTTGACCATTGGGCTAATGTGAGAATTGGTGTTTAGCTTTCTGAGTGAACATACAGTCTAAAACCAGCCAGTGAGGTGGCCTGCTGCTAGTGACATTTGGAAGTACCATGTTTTGTTTCAGTATCATCTGACATCATACATTTCATTCATCACTTACATTTAACAGACACATCTGTGTATTCCGGTGATCAATCCTTGATTTCAAACCTTATCGAGTGCCACTCAGATGTCACATGAGGAGCAAGGAGCAAGAAGCTAGACGGGTACCAGGGAGGGAGGGGGAGAGACAGACAGACAGACAGACAGACAGACAGACAGACAGACAGACAGACAGACAGACAGACAGACAGACAGACAGACAGACAGACAGACAGACAGACAGACAGACAGACAGACAGACAGACAGACAGATGGACAGACAGAGACCAGGGAGGGAGGGAGGGAGGGAGGGAGGGAGGGAGGGAGGGAGGAGACAGACAGATAGACAGACAGACAGGGACCAGTGAGGGAGTAGGAGACAGACAGACTGACAGACGGACAGACAGACAGACAGACAGACAGACAGACAGACAGACAGACAGACAGACAGACAGACGGACAGACGGACAGACGGACAGACGGACAGACGGACAGACGGACAGACTGACAGGGACCATGGAGGGAGGAGGTGAGGAGAGAGACAGGGAGAAGGGGATTAGAAGACATACAGGGACCAGGGAGGGGGGGAGGGGGGGGGGAGGTTGGCAGACAGATTCCCTTTGAAATGCTGCAGCGATGACAAGGTTCCCTCACACCTCTGTCACTGAGCCCCCCCGGGCCAGAGGAGCGTGAGAGACACGGCCGCAGACAGGGGACCCAAGGCAAACGCGAACATGATTCAGCCTTTTGGGTGAAGACGGATAGATTTTTATTTGTATTAAACAAACGACCCAAAGGTGAAAGTTTCAACTGTCTGAAAGATTAATGGATATTTTGTTATCAGTATTATGATTGTGTTTTGTGTATCTCAAATATGAAACGAGAGAGAGAGTCGAGGGCATCTTTATACTGCAGATAGTGTTTGTCAGACATTCACCAACAGCTGGTATTAAGAAGGGGCCACACACTCATTTTTGCGTTTCATTACCACTTTGATAGGCCTTGTGTTGACGGAAATACGGAGCGATAGAGGCTCTATAATCAAAGACAGGAGGCATTCTTTAACACTAGAGAGGGAGAAAGACAGAGACAGAAGAGCGACAATATCTCTGTTATCTGTCCCTCTGTCTCATCAATCTGTATTCTATCTATCTGTATCTATTGGTCTACATCGGTCATAGAGGAAATCTTCATGCCACAATTTTGCCAACTACTATCTATTTGCTTGTGATTTCTACTCGTGGATTGTTCTGTGGTTGTTTTTAAATAATTGAAATAGGAAGAACCTTTATGCCAGGAAGTTGGCGGAATACGGAGGACACCAAGTCAAAGTGTCCCCCTGTCACTGTGGTATGGCCCGACCTCTGTCTACACCTGTAGGATCAAGCCCTCACCCTTGCTGCACAATGAGCAGGTTTTGCAGGGATCCCTTTACACTACACACGCACGCACGCACACACACACACACACACACACACACACACACACACACACACACACACACACACACACACACACACACACACACACACACACACACACACACACACACACACACACACACACACACACACACAGAGACAGAGAGACAGAATTTGAATGGAAGAATTTAATTTAATTGAGAGACAAACGGAGAGAGAGAGAGAGAGAGAGAGAGAGAGAGAGAGAGAGAGAGAGAGAGACAGAGAGAGAGAGAGAGAGAGAGAGAGAGAGAGAGAGAGAGAGAGAGAGAGAGAGAGAGAGAGACAGAGAGAGAGAGAGAGAGAGAGAGAGACACACAGAGACAGAGTTCCAAAGAAAGAGGTTTTTTTCTGACTCAGTCCAAGCATCAGTCCTTGAGCTTATTAAAATGTGGGTCCGTCTCGGAGGTGGGGGGAACGGCCCCCGGCCCTGGGTGACCTCCGACAGCAGGCTCAGGATGCTGGCTGATTTAATTTAGGCTCCTAGGCAACCACACCCCATCATCTCCTTCGAACACACACGCCTTTTCTCTTCAAGGAAAACAACTATGGTGTGGTATATAATGGCTGCTCTCTCTTCCTCTAGGCCCTTCCACCGTCCACTCAGCTGGGGGACCGCAGACATCCTCAAGCCCCCCCAACATATTCCCACTGCTCGCCCCCCATCAAGGAAGACCGCCGCCATCACAGCAGAATAAGCGTGTTTATATTCACAGAAATGCAATGTTCCTTGAACTCAACCACATGGCTACACAGATAAAAAAAGATACCCACACACAAACAGATTGTCCTAAACTACAGCAGCACTGTGTAAGCTCTCTGGCTTGGGGGAGTGGGTTTGAATTTAGATCGTTCATTGTGGTCAAGCTCTGAGTTGTGCCACAGCTTGTGGCGTCGGAGTGCAGCCGTGTGTTTGCGTGCTGGTGGACTAGGGACGTGTGCAGGGGCGCGGGGTGGAGACCCAGGCGGTGAGCTCATTGAGGATGGCGGTCATGCCTCTGGACGTATGACTGGGCATCACAATGGGCTGCTATGAGGATTCTCAAGGTTATACAACAAAACAAGGAGAAATGGTTTGCAGAGAGAGAGAGAGAGAGCTGTCAGTTATGCGATAGCTTTGAACACTGCTATTCAACCGAACATCCATGCACACACACACACACACACACACCCCACCCATGCACAAAAACATCCATGCACCAACCACACACACACACAACCTCATACAATCAGACACATACACACAAACCTGTACTAAGACATACACCCACACACAAACACATGTAGACATTCAGGCACACCAGCATTCACACATGATCGATTTCAGATGCTCTTTACATGGATATACATAGCACACATACAGTACCTACACACACCCAAACAGGCTCAAAGGGGAGAGAACCTGAAGTGATGTAAACTTTTCCTTTTTATTCATACTTTCATAACACCCATCTGGCATGAAGACAATAATTCTGTTATTGAGCTGTATTGACATCCGTTCTGCTTCTCATGTATTGAAATGTGTCTCTGGTGACACAGAGCATTTCATTGAACCAAATGCAATGTGAGCAGCCAAAATAGAAAGCTATGTAGAAATACCAATTGTTGAAAGGGTCAAAGGGTGAAAACAGACAGACACATGGAAGAAGCACAGAGTGAGGTGTGGAGTCAATCGTGTGTGTCACTGGATTTGAACTTGCAAGTATGCCTGTACTTCTAGTCTGACCTGACAATTTACCCAAAACTCATAGACCAAATGCATTCACCGGCAGGTAAATAAGAGGGAATGTAGATTCCTTGGAGTCCCACTTGTACCGTGCAGTGCCAGTGAGTGCACCAGAATCACTAGTCAGCAATCTGATTGAAGAAAACTGGCTCAAAAGAATATCAATGAGAATTGAGGTACAGCAACGAAGGACTACATTTCTGTATGAATCCAACAAGGTTAGGGGTAGAGCGCTCATCCTTTCTCCACTGGACTCACCTGGATGTGTCTAAGGGATGAGTCGCATGGCAAAGCAGGTAACCTTTAGATGAGTATGGTCCTCTGGTGGTTGGATCTCCCAGTTCGACCAATTCCTCCATCCTTACTCAACAGCAGCTACACCATCAGTGATATCATCACCACCGAAGAGGAGACGCAGAAGCTTAAGTTCAGGCCTGCTCTCGGCTAATCCTAATCGTCGACAACAAGCAATCTAACTCCTAATTGTGCCGGGCATTAGGTTTGACTAATGTGACTGGCGTTACGATGAATACAAAACCAGCATCCAGGGGCTGTGGAGGAAGAGAGAACTGAAGGGTTATTTGCGCATGTTAGTTCAGTCTTTTTGTTTGTTCAGTCTTTCGAGTCCAACCCATCCTTTTATATTTATTGGAGATATGGTCATCAAACTTTATATCAATATATATATATATATATATATATATATATATATATATATATAATACACATAAAATATTGATCATTTAGTTGTTTATTATTAGCATTTATTTTTTTGATGATCAATGGATACCATTGGCTCCATTCCACCCATCCACTTCACATATCGATCATCTTATTAAACCGATCATCACATACACATGGCATGCAGGAAAACGTACACGTACTGTGCAACTACACGTTATACAGACCATGAAGGATTTATGAATGAATTCAATGAATTATAGAACAAAAATAGGGTTTTCGTGCCTTTGAAAATACTTATGGCTCATTATCATAAAGTCAATAATAACGTGACTGCACTTCACTGGATACCACAGTCTGTTATCCAGTTCTACCACCATTTTCATTCAAATGCTAATACTTTATATAATGTATGTATTCTTCCTTAGTATCAGAAGATCTTAAATGCATCTCTTGAATCTGCTGATTGTCTTGGGGCCCTCATCACAAATGTCCAGTGTGTCATGGCTGAGCTTGCTGTACACTGGGCTGGTTTCATTGAAGCCCATGTTGGATAAATAAATAAATCATTACAATAGGTTGATAAAATAACAGCGAATAAGCTCCCAAATCAGGAGTCTTCTTTACTGTGTGATGTTTCTTCCTGGCTGCTGCATCCCATCTCTTATTTTAGGATTTAATACTATTTGTATGTTATTCATATTGTCTGTTTTTATTATTGTCTTGTTGTAAAGCAGTTTGTAACCTGCCATTGAAAGATGTTGTACAAATAAAGTGAATGATATCATGGGTTATTATTCCCTCACTGGCAGCTGGTTGAGGGAGCCCCTGGGGGCGTAGCGACCAGCGCCTTCACCCCGTCATCAGGTCAGCGACTGCGGGCCGGGCCTAGTCCTCTGAAGCAGTGGATGTTGAACCAAGTTCAACCTAACAAATGACTTAGTGAACAAGATTATACATTGTTCAGTGTCAATGACATGGTGTGTGGCGGCTTCATATACAACATTGCTCCTTATAACGTTCACAACAACGGTAATAAGAATGTATCTCCAATAGGTAATATAGCTACGGTCGGGGATAGTATGCCCCCTCCGTCAGCTACGTCAGCTCTGGGCTACAGTAGAAAAATATGCCCCCTTGCAAGATAACATACTATACATACGATACTGTGTAGATATAAAGGGCTCATTCCAAGGTAACGGAAAAAACAATGATTAGATGATTTCTAAACACTGCACTTCTAATGTTTATCAGACACCAAGATGTTATTAGCAGCAGTAAAAGAGAGGAGCAAACTCTCCAAAGAATATAAACAGCCCCTTTCAGGGGATGAAACACACGTCCTCCATCGCACCTTTTCCTGATGGCTTTCATCGCTGAGAGGCCTCATTTTCCGCCTAGCGTCGTCAGGAATTGAGCGATGCAGATCAATGGAAGGTCCCTATTCCGGTCACCACACTTTGAACTCATGTGCACGGTTACAACCGCACAGATTAAGCAGAGAATTACGTATTACACATCCTCTTGTTTTGACAAAGGTTATAACGTCCGGGTAGACAAGCAGCCGATTGATTTCGGATTGAATTCTCCGGGCGAAGAGAAAGGGGATGGGAGCAATTGGAAAGATTTTCCTTTTGCAGGAAAACCTCACTTTTGATTGTTTGTGAGCATGTGTGGCCACTTCAACTAAGCCCTTCTGTTTTAGAAAGGGCTGTAAATCGCCAGAATGATACATTTTCATAACATTCCTTTTCAAGGTGTGCCAGTGCAGTTTGCTTCAACATCCAGCCCCCCAACACTGAAGAGCCCTCGGTATGCCACGCGGAAGGTCAATCGCTCCCACACTCCCCACTCTCCACACCCTCTCTCCGGCCTCCCTCCTCCTCCACCCTCCATAAGTCCCATAAATCATGTGTGCACACACCTAGTTGAGCCCCAAGCTCACACTTCTCAGAAGATGTCTGACACGCATCACTCCCCCATGTTGAGATCCCCCCCCACACACCCACCCAGGTTATCCCCCGTACCGGCCCTGGGTGCACGGCAAGCAGATTAGCACTGCTGTCCAATATGCAAACAATATATATATATATACGACGTATATATATATATATATATATCCCACTAAATGCAGACGTCCGTTAGGAGAAAGACTAGTAATATTATGTTATATTTATTTGTAATATATATATTGTTTGCCTATTGGACAGCGGTGATCTGCCTGATGTGCATCCCGAGACAGAGCATACAAAGTAACAGAGTAAAGAATGACAAGGTCCGGAGCCCACCTGACTCGTTTAGGAGAGAACATGAGTGTGGATAGAAAATTACAATAGTCAAAAATGACTATCAATTATCAATTATTGTGGTTGTAGTTGTTCTCTTTGGTGTCTTTATCTCTTCTTACCCACCATGTTCACTTATCCAGAAATTGGGATGAAAGCTAAAAAGTTCATAGACAGCCAAGACAAGCAATTATGATGGTCTGACATACGGACTCTTCCTATGGGGTGACCGTGTGTGTGTGTGTGTTTGTGCGTGTGCATGTGTGCTTGTGTGTGTGTGCGCGCGTGTGCGTGACACCTAGGAAATAGCAGACAGTACTGTGTGTGTGAGGTGTGTGTGTTTGACTGTGTGTGTGTGTGTGTGTGTGTGTGTGTGTGTGTGTGTGTGTGTGTGTGTGTGTGTGTGTGTGTGTGTGTGTGTGTGTGTGTGGTGTGTGTGGGTGTGCGTGACACCTAGGAAATAGCAGACAGTACTGGTGTGTGAGGTGTGTGTTTGACTGTGTGTGTGTGTGTGTGTGTGTGGTGGTGTGTGTGTGTGTGTGTGTGTGTGTGTGTGTGTGTGTGTGTGTGTGTGTGTGTATGCCTGCGATGTGCTTGACGCCTAGGAAACAGCAGTTACAGGCCCCACAGAGCCAGGGCCATTGATCAGAGTCACGCTGTAAAGATAAATTAATAAATAATACGATCCCAGACCATTTGAGTGTCAGCTTTCTGGCTTGATCCAGAACCTGTCAAGTGTCTTCAATATCACTGCATGGAGGACGAAGCATTGGGCCTACACAATGGACAAACAGCGCAGACAGAAAGAGGCAGAGAGAGATAGAGACAGACAGGGAGAGAGAGAGAGAGAGAGAGAGAGAGAGAGAGAGAGAGAGAGAGAGAGAGAGAGAGAGAGAGAGAGAGAGAGAGAGAGAGAGAGAGAGAGAGAGAGAGACAGAGACAGAGACAGAGACAGAGACAGAGACAGAGACAGAGAGAGAGAGATTTTCATGTTTCATATTTTCATGGATTTATTAAGGGAATGTGTTTTTCTGATGGAACATTATTTATCTGTGAAAAGCAGGATGTCTGAATCAGTAATAGTTTCTAGGTCACATCTGTACCAGCGTTACCTGACGATGATCAATAGCTCAGTAATATACATTAACGGACAAAGGCCTTTTTTGTCAGGTAACACAGATTATCTAAGAAACACACACAGGTGTGTGTGTGTGCGTGTGTGTGTGTGTGTGTGTGTGTGTGTGTGTGTGTGTGTGTGTGTGTGTGTGTGTGTGTGTGTGTGTGTGTGTGTGTGTGTGTGTGTGTGTGTGTTTGTGGACACTTGAGAAGAGGAATAAAGACATTATACAACGTCATTTCATTTAAATAGATCATGTGTGACTTTGACATTACTTTCACTGATTGCCCCTCCATAGTATTTTACTACTCTACCTTTATTAACTTAAATATATCCAGTATTCTGTCTTTTGCGGTGGCAAAGCAGTTTTTCCCTTTTCTGAAAGCATTCAATAAAATGCTTTCTACAATTAATGACTTATTCATTTATTTATAATTTCCCACATACTACGGAGGGCATTAACCAACAACATAATGAAGAACCATTTCCTCTCACCATACAAATGTACACCCTGGCCCTTTGCTTTGGGCCATCAGAGATGACTTGACCAACAACACGATAGATTCCCAGCGCGATTAATCCATGCCACCTTGTTCTTGGGGATTAACAATCTGGCCACCCAAATCCTGGCCCATTATCCCTGAGCCATCTCCAGCCCCTCCTCTCTCTCTTGCTGCATGTTAGCACTCTCTCCATCTCTTTCTCCTACACACACACCACACACACACAAACACACACACACACACACACACACACACACACACACACACACACACACACACACACACACACACACACACCACACACACACACACACACACACACACACACACACACACACACACACACACACACACACACACACGCATACATAAACACAGGTCTCTGTATCTTTGTACAGACCTTGTGTATGGATGAGGTCTCTAGGCTGATCTGTGAGGCCTGTGTGTGTGTGTCCTTGGACACGGGCCTCCAGACTCTGGATTTTATGCTTTAGACAAGACCTATCGGATTAAGGTTTACGGCCTCAAATCGACGCTAATCAGATCCATCTCCCCATCTGTGTCGTCTGCATATACACACACTCTATTCTCTTCAAGACCCCACTAACTGAATTATAAAAAGAAAACACAGAAAGATGACTAAAATAACCCATTCAAGACACCCTGATGTGAGATAACCACAGCACTGTTAATAGCTCTATTAGTCACGGCACTCAGCTATCTATTGTAGATATAATCTGTTATCAAAGCAGTAAGTGTGGAGATGCTTTGTGTGCTGGATATGTTCTTGATATTCATTCTACGAGGGAGTGAAGCGCTGTTGTGCTCTTCGATGTCTTTCAATAATGAAACGTAAAGGCGCTCCCAGACGCTCCTCAAGGTGCACACAACGACATATTGTAAGGGCTGTCAGCCTCATCACGGGAGCAGTGGAGTGAGAGGAGGAGGAGGAGGAGGAGGAGGAGGGGAGGAGGAGGAGGGGAGGAGGAGGAGAGCAGCCGTTCAGCCAGTGCGTGTGTGTGTGTCTCTATCTGTGTGTGTGTGTGTGTGTGTGTGTGTGTGTGTGTGAGTGTGTGTGTGTGTGTGTGTGTGTGTGTGGTGTGTGTGTGTGTGTGTGTGTGTGACTGTGTGTGTGTGTGTGTGTGTGTGTGTGTGTGGGTGTGTGTGTGTGTGTGTGTGTGTGTGTGTGTGTGTGTGTGTGTGTGTGTGTGTGTGTGTGCGTGTGTGTGTGTGTGTGCGTGTTTGTGTGTGTGTGAGGGCTGGTTTGTCATGTGTTTGACAAAAGGAGGGCGAGAGAGGGGAGGGAGGGAGGAAGTCACAGCGCAACGGGGCGAATTGTGATGGTTTTTTTCATCACAGGAGAGGGAGTGGAAGAGAAAGGTATTGGCAGACAGCGGTGGCAGGGGACTCGCCTCAACCCCACGTGGTCACAGGGAAGATGTGGAGGAAGGAGAAGAAAAAATAGTCATTGAATTAGGGAAAAGAAGAAAGGATAGATTACTATTTGGGCAGAATTGGGGGTGGGGGGGGGAGGGTGGCTGATGTTGGTCATGATAGGGCACAATATGCCGCAGAATAAATAAATAAATTAAAACAAATTTTTATGGTCCATTATAGCAACATAACCAAATCAAGTTCATTTGTAGTGCACATTTAAAAACAACTATCGTTGACCTAAGTGCTGTACTGTTGGCTAATGTAGGTCACAGGTGATTAATTGCTACAATAACCAATAATAACTAAGAGTGATGTACAGTATCTCAAATAAATCAAAGATGGCTCCATGTTGTGTTTTGACTATGATCCCTAAATTGTAACACTGATTGAAATCATGACCCTGTACAGTGGGCCTGCTGAATCACGAGCTATCTGCTTCCAAACACACTGAGTCATTCAGCAGACAGTGTGATCCAAAGTAACTTCAATCTAAATTGGAATGACCAGAAAATGAATTGGCTTTCTAAATGATCAATCTTCTTCAAACCACCATATTGCTTGCAAAAGAACATGCACTTCGCAATATAAGTCATTGTTAAGAATAAAGAAACACACCAAAGAGGATATTGTATAGACGCATCATGAGACATCAGCCCATCAACGTAAAGGCTTTTCATTATTATAGAATACCAAAGGGGCCTAGCAGGTTGGTTTCATTGGTTAAGACGAAAAGAAGTTGAGAGTTTTATGTTCAAGGTTTTCCCCCGATCAAACATTTCCTAGATAATTAATTGATCCATAATATTTCCAATGAGTCAAATCTGACGGCAGACTTTCCCTGTAAAATATCATCAGGAATGTTTTTTGCTGACTCTGTGACTAACTGGATGCATCACAGCCAACAAGGGTCCAGCCGATGGTTCTGCTGACTTCACGTGTTTTCAGTGTGAGTACGTACGGATAATATCCTAATTAGTCTACTGAGATTGGACAGTTTTCATAATAAATGGTCCACATTTTAAACATGACGTTTCACGTAGAGGGGCTTTCTTAGGTAACCTGGGACTAGCGAGGGGGGGCATGGGGAGCAGTTTTATACCATTATGGAAAATATCTTCGAGCGTAATGTGTACTCAGGTGACTGAAGAGGGTTAAGGGACAATTTAGCTTTGACATTGAGCATGTGTCATCATAGTCAGTGCATTTCCCTATGGTGACAAAAGGGGTTAGCATGAGCCATGTATAACAGCATATTAAACTAATCCAGAAGGTATTGTATTTCCTGCCTCCCAACCTTAACCTCAATTTAAATTTACATCATATTACTTCTCCTGTAGTATCGGCACTGGAGCTCTCATTAACCACGCTTTGTGTCCTTACTGTTTCATGTTTGCCGTAAATGTTTAATACCCATGAAGCAGTCAGTGAAACTACATTGAAGGACATTAGAGAAGTTACTAATGATGATGATGGTGTATTTGTGGATGACATAGAGGAATGAAATATCGATCTTCCACCAAAGCTATTGCATGTAAAAGTAGCGACGGCTGTATGAAGACGATGACTAATTAGCTGTGAATGAGACCTGGTTTCATCAAACACAGACCATTCTAATAGTCAGTTCTATGCCTGATCCCATAGGGACCACAAAGTGGGAAATGCATGACCATGCCCTGCATGGCCACAGGCCCATTCATATCTTTCTTAAATATTTGAACCCAAGTTCAAATAATGACATTATTACAACTCCATGTTATTTCCAAGCCCCAACCACAGCGAGTTCTACCAGCATCCAATGCGGAAGTGACAAACATTGCAGTAGCACCGGGTGGCCACTACGAGCTGGTACAAAGAGTGAGTATCACCTCTTGTTAAACCTATTTACAGCCTGGTCCAAAAAAAACATTCTAGTCAGTATGTTGAGTTCATATCCTTGACAACACTGAGGGGGGTGAATTTCTTGAGTGACAGCTAGCCACTGACCCTCACCTCGACTCGGAGGCTAGTTTTCAGGATTAGCATGCTATTTCCGTCATCTTGACCTCGACTGCGTTCATTCCTATTGGTCATTCCGGTGCCAAGATGCCTTGCTCTGCGGTAAACTGTACCAACCGATCGGATAAAAACGAATGAGCTACGAGCTAATTCGGTGTACGTCACCTAGATGGGCGTATCTCCCTCCCCCCAACGTCACATCAATGCCATTTTTCGGTTAGAGGAAATGAGGCGAGAGTCAAACTATTACAAGATGGCGACACTCATAAGCCAAGAGAATATGATGCAGTTGGAATAACTGAGGTCTGGCCGGATGCTACATCCATTTGATATACTATCTATAGTCATTTCATTGAAATACATTGTCGTGACTTTGACCAACTTTCACTGATCGCCTGTCCATAGTATTTTACTACTCTACCCTTATTAACTTTAATAAATCCAGTTTTCTGTCTGTTGAAGTGGGATTTTTTTTTTCCTTTGCTGAATACATTCCATACAATTTTCTACAAGTAATGTTTTTTATTTTTTTTATAATTTCCCACATGCTACGGAAGGCATTGAATAACAACACAATGAAGAAGCATTTCCTCTAACCATGCAAATGTACACTCTGGCCCTTCGCCATTAATCCATACCACCTTGTTCTTGGGGATCATTTCAAAATATGGGGATTATTAAAAAATATCTTTCAGCAAGTTACAATATTTAAAGGTCTGCTTGTTTATTCTGGTCATCCGTTGGTTTTTAGGTGTGACACTAAATTGAACTGCACTCTCCCTATTGTTGCTGCTGTGATAATGCAGCCATAGTATGAAATGAAAACCTTCTGTGATCCACCATCCTTCACAGCGTGCACTCACACACACACACACACACACACACACACACACACACACACACACACACACACACACACCACACACACACACCACACACACACACACACACACACACACACACACACACACACACACACACACGTGTCCACTGTTGGTCTGCATTTAGTTCACATGCATAGGTAGTTCTTTAAGGCAAATGTACAAGTTATGTATTAGCTGTACATATTTTATCCATGCTTTATTTTTGTGATAGGCCTGATTCTATTTCTGTGTTATTGGAACGTGTGCATAATGATAAAAGCTCACAGCTTTAATATCAAGAGCCCCTTGATTCAGAGCCCCATCCCGACTGTGATTCTGAAACCCATTCATGTTAACATGAAAGAGACCTCATGCAGTCATGAATCGGTCCGGTTACAATTCAGAGGCTAGAACTTTAATACGGCTCAACAAGATGTTGAAGTATCCATCAGTACGACTGCAACCCAGGGTTTTCACATCAAGCATTGTTTCCTACTTATACAACAACATGGATAGAGTTGAACTAGTGAACCATTGTACATGTTGCTAGAGCTAAGGTACACTAGCTATGTGGGGCTACATGTCCACATCCAGAGCTCTCCGTTTTCCTCAGTGAACATGTGACCTTCTTCTGCATCATTGCGGTATTAACAATCTATCTCCAGACGGTAGGATGTGGAAGAGGTCTCGCTGTTTAACCTCGTCATTACTGTAGTCTGCCGCTGAGCCCTGAGTGGATGTTTACAAGCGCTCGTCAATCTGAAGAGGTGTCCGATGTCAAAACAACTCTCCACGTAGGAGGGTTTCCGTGCCATTAATTCTCTCTTCTTCCCCGCTTTGAGCTAAGAGGCACACCTCAAAGGTTAACCGCTTACCGCTTTACTGCAGAGAACCAAGGACTGCTACGGGAAATAGGATACGTCACATTAACATATTACATTTAAAATGAATTGAAAGGGTGTCCCCCAGGAGATTAACCGGCTCGTTTTCGAGGGGGTCCAAATTAAAAGGGTGACAAACAGCAAAGTATCACTTGACTAATCGTGACAGAACTTGAGATAAGAACTGGTAAGGATAAAAGTGGAATGATCAAAACAATTGTATTCTATAGGGGGATTATTTGTTAATCAACACGGCGGATGCGCACGCAGCATGATTGTAGAAAGAAATTTTTTTTGACCGGTTGCCATGGTTATCTCTGTGGGGTTAACTTGCAGTTGCAGTGTTAACTAGCGATGTTGTCAGCTTACTACAACAGTTTATCAGCGAGTGATAAGATTGGTAACGCAGATAAATTAACATTAGTGAATGGGATTCGACTTAATGACCCAATCGCGTTAGGGGCAGGTGAGTGGATAAATGATGAGAAAAAATGGCCCCGACTACAGTGGCCATACATCCATTCATACCTGGTCGAGACACCAAGTCTCTATTCCCGAGAGAGCCTGAAGTCCTGCACGAAACCGGATGCCTACAGCTATCTCACAGACAATCATGTTCAGGACAAACATGATTACAAAATTGAAAACTTGTAGCTCTGAGACCCAGGTGCTGCCTAGTCAAGACAAGGGCAGAAGGGAACGGAGATGTTAACGTATAGGTCATGTGCCTTGTTAATTAATGGGGATAGTGTAATTTATAATAATATAACGTATTGTAATTGTTAATAAGTAGATTCAAATCCGGTATTATTATAATAGCCTAAAATTAAATAACGCAACAAAATTCATATAATTGTTCGTAACCAAAGACGTCTCCTGTTTGCCTGTAATAATAGGGGTGCAAAAGTTTTGATGGTATCATGTAGAACTTCCGGGTTTTGTCAATCTTATTAAAACGGTTTGTGCAACCAACAGCACAACAAGAGATGTATGCGGCTCTTGTCGCTCTCGTCTCTTTCTGCAAACGACATGCGCGTAGAGCGGGGAGTGACGTAGAGTGACGGAGACTGATAATCCCTCTATCGTTGACTCAAACACACACACGCACACAAACACATACCTCCGTCTCTTGGCCTCTGTCTCCCAACCGTTACACTGTACTGTCTTTTGCACCGGAGCAGCGATATAATGGAGCCAGCTGCACCACTGCAGGCTTAAATAACCCAAGACACGAGGGGCGGCCACGTCAGCTCCCCGATCTCCAACGCCCCTCAAAGCTGCTCACAGGATAGTGGGTAGCGGCGGGCGGGTGGGGAGACATTTGCCACAAAGGAGACATCGATGGAGCGCATTACCTGGAGCGGAAGCATATTCCCCCCAGCCTCGGGGGCTGATAAAACACACGGCACCAGGCACAACATGGCGCCTTAAAGTGAGCTCTCCTTTACAGGCCCCCTGATTGAGCCGTTCTCAGCTAGTGGGGACGTAGAGGCACAAGTAACAGTCGTAGGCCTACTAATCGAAAATGTGCACTAGCATTTCACCAACACCTCTTCTTAACACAGTAGAAGTGGTAGAAGTAGAAGCAGAGGTTTTAGTAGAAGTAGTGGTAGACTAGTAGTAGTATAAGTATTAGTAGAAGTAGAATAAGTAGTAGAAGTATTAGTAGAAGTAGCATAAGTAGTAGAAGTATAAGTAGTAGTAGTAGTAGCAGTAGTAGTAACAGAAGGTGTGTACCAGCAGGTCAAGAAGTTTTGTTTCTATTCCACCCCCACCTGTTCCAAACATAGTGAAAGCACATCTGAATACTGCATTATAGTCTGCATAATATCCTGCCTGCGCATTTAGGTGTTCCAAATGAACTCTGTTGCTCTTCTTCTTTATATCTTGTTTTGTAGCTGTTTTGCTCTACAGATACTTCCACTGCACTGCTTTGAGCCCAGTCTCATCATGCTGCACCATTCAGGGCCACACTGGCTGCAAACAAGGACCATATCGCTGCATTAATTTGAAATGATTCTAAATATAGCACATTTAGTGGGTTCAAGAAATATTATCTATTCAATTCATTATTATTATTTTTTATATTATATATATAAATATACATACACACATACAAATATATAATAATAATATATGTAGACATATATTTATAGAGGAGAGAGATCTAGAGAGAAGAGTAAGAGAGCGAGAGACAAACATTCATAACATACGATCACAATGTCTTTCCGTTTTGCCCGCCTCGATCAGTGAAGAAGAGCATCTCCCTCATAAAGCATATTTTAAACAGTGCGTTGTGGATAACTAAAGAGCAGCTGGGCCGAGTGTGGCGCGACCTGCAGCCATTCATCACAGAACTGGAACAACCCGGGAGCATCAAGTTACAATAATGCACCTTCCGCTTATGAAAAGTTGAAAAAATCAATAGGGTTTTTTGAGCGATACTCAGTGCTTGGTAATATCAGGTTCGCCGCCTCCCACATATGTGCTCAACACAAAGTGCTCTGAATACAGCAGAGCAAAGCAAACACACACAGGAACACACGCTGAATGAATAGACGCCTGTGAATGTATTTGTGTGTGTATATTTGAATCTTTGTGTGCGTGTATGTGTGTCTTTGTATCTTTGCGTGCGTGCGTGTGTTTGTGTATCTTTGCGTGTGTGTGTGAGTGTCTCTTTGTGCGCGTGTGTGTGTGTATGTTTTTGGTGCGTATGTGTGTGTATTTGTGTGTATCTTTACGTGCGTGTGTCTGCGTGTGCGTGTGTGTATCTCTGCGTGCCTTTAACTGTGTGCGAGTGTGTGTGTGTATCTATGTGATTGTATGTGTGTGTGTGCGCCAAGAGCACTTTGGCCTGAGTCTGTGTGTCCAGACAGGTCGGCTCCTCTTGAGAGAGAGAGGGGGGCTTGTGGCTCTTGGAAGCAAAAATACCCCGTCTTTATTTATACATTATATACAGCGTGTCAACCGTTAACCCTTCACAGTGCTCTTGTAGCCTTCAGGGGCCCTTTCAAACACCATCCATCCCAGCTTGTGATGGACGATGTGGCCCGAGTTGGCCTAGGATCCATTACCACGTCCTGTCCCTGCTCTGGCCAAAAGGTCTTTTAGGATTTCCTTAAGAGCTTTCTACAGATCACTAGCATAATAATAATAATAATAAATAATAATTGTATATATGTGTGCAAGGACACATATATACATATGTGTGTGTGTGTGTGTGTGTGTGTGTGTTGTTTGTGTGTTGTGTGTGGGTGTGTGTGTGTGTGTGGGTGTTTGGGGTGTGTGGGGGTGAGAGTAGTGAGGGAGTGAGTCTTGTGTGTGTGCGTGTGCGGGCCATGCACGAGAAAGTTGAGTGAGGTAATGGTGTTCTTACAGTTCATAGGGATTCAGGAATCGTAATATCCATAATATTTAATAATATTTAGAGGTGACTATGATGGTTGTAGTCATGTTCTGAATAAACTCAACGTAAAAATAGAGTTGGACTTACTAGTGTACTGTGAGTATGTAGAGCTAAGAGCTTGAACTTGCCAGAAGTACCGTAAGGCTGGTTTAACCCTGAGGTTAAAAGGAGATGAAAAAGGACAGCGTAATGGCAGATGGACGTGCAGGCAAGGAGGCAGCAGCAGTTGAACAGAGAATAGCATTGTCGGGTGCTAGCACTACTTTTAGCATACAGTCACTGGAGAGCTTTGACGTCTCAAGACCGAAAGAGTGGACCAAATGGAAACGGAGGTTTGGCAGATTTCGTCTGGCAAATAACCTGCATGCTAGCTCTGAGGATATTGAAATGAACACTCTTATATACTGTACGGGAGTTGAGGCGGATGATCCTTGCGTGGGATGACCTTTACTGAGGAATCATACGGGAATTACAAGGTCTCCAAGCTTTCCAAGAGTGTTTTCTCTCCAGGAGCCGCCAACTTCAATATGCGCACACAGGGGGAAAATGACACCATGGCCTCTGGTGTCACTGCCCTGTACATGCTAGCCCTACACTGCAACTATGGACTACGACTACTATGCTACTCAATGATTTAATTTGTGACAGGATCATAGTGGGATTGCGGAACAGACAGCTCTCGGTGAGCTTGCGGACTGAGCTGATGCTGGAGTCGGCGATCACCATGGCGCAGCAGAGCGAGGAGGTAAAACACTAGCAAGACAAGCTGAGAGGTGAGACCATGTTGGACACCAGTGACAGTAACTCTGTAGACAGTGTTTAAAGGCAGTGACAAGGGCGATGCTAAAAACAAGCTTCCACATTTTGGCAGCACGCAAGCTAAGACACACAGCCCCCGAGACAGCAAAGCTGAGAACACTCAGTGTTACAAATGTGGCAGCTCCCCTTCCCATTCAATAGCGTGATTGTACTACTAGTGGTGAACAATGCCAATGGGAGAAGGAGAAACCTCAAGAGAATTTGCACAGCATCTAAAACTTTGCATGAGATAGAAGAGGATGATGTGTTCCTGTGCAGCATCACAGCCAATGGCAACGCTGGATGGTTATCATTGACATCAATCACAGATTGGTGCCATTTAAAATGTACACAGGTGCTGATGTTGCTGTCTTACCACATATGGTATTTAAAGAGCTTTTCAGCAACTCTCATTCCCCTACCCTCACTGCTGCATCAAAGCAACTGAAAGGACCTGGGAGAAATCTCTTGGATGTTGGGGGGCCACCATGCTGCTGAGAAAAGGTGAAGGGTGACAAAGAAGTACACGTCATCCGACACCTACACCCAGCATTGCTTGGGAGACCTTCAATCAGTAAGGATGTACATCTGGCCAGCATCAGCATAGAAACTCTGAGAACAAGGTACCAATGCCGTGCAGCAGCCTCAGAGAGATGCCTCAGCCATTTGCCATTCAACAATGCTGAAACGTTCTCCCTGAAGAACCCCGGATGGATCAAACTGCCTTTAATGGACAAAGTGAAAAAGATCTGTCACGCATGGAAGGCCTCGGGTGATCAGCAGAGTGGAAGAACCGATGGAATGCTGCACCGGCATCGTGGTGGTGCTGGAGAAGACTAGGGCAATGTGTGCGTGTGGTGATCTCACAAACATGGCAGGTGCAGAAATCTTCAGTAAACCGGATGCCTATATGGGCAAATACCCCTGACTGAAGATTCAGCAAAATACATGTTATCATGCATTCACACTTCCACAGGCTCCCTTTTGGGATTGACTCTGCCCCAGAACACTCCCAAAACAGAATGGTGACAGAGGTCACAGATGGCCTCCAAGGGGGCGTCTGCCATATGGTTGATGAGCTGGTATGGGTTCAGTCACAGGAGAGGCATGACATATTGTGATGGAGAGTATCCAGAAAGGTGGTTATCACGCTGAATGTTGACAAATGTGACCTGTCAAAGCAAGAGGTGACCTTTTTGGGCCACATCATCTACAGCATTGGTATTAGTCCTCAACCACGGAAGGCTATAATGAAGAAGGGGTAGCAAACCACTGCAGGCGAGCTGAGGAGTTTTCTCTGCATGGTTAACCAGCTGGAGTAGGTCATTCCGCAGTTTGCTGAGAAGTTTAAATCTATTAGAGACATCCTTTCTAGAAGAACTGCTGGGTTTGGGGTGCCGAACAGGCCAGAGCTTTCCGGAATCCGAAGGACGCGCTGACAAGCCCACCTGTGTTAGCTATGTATGACCCTAACAGGGAGGTGAAAGTGTCAGCGGAAGCCTCTTCCTACAGCCTGGGGTGGGTTCTTCTCCAGAAGTGGGACGATCAGTAGAAGCTAGTAGCCTATGTGCCATGGTCAAATACTTCCAGCTGGAGACTGACCACGAGCCACTGTAGAGTCTCCTGGGGTCTCAAGCAGTAGATGCGTAGAGTTCCGTGTGCGGCTGAGGTGCTACTTTTACTCCATTGCTCAGGAGCCTGGGAAGTGTTTGTGGACAGCTGACACGCTGTTCCAGTTCCAGGAGAGAGCTGCAACACCAGAAGAAAGGGATTTCCTGGAGGATACAAATATCTAGGCAGACAACTTACCTGCAAGCACGGCCTACCAGGATGAGCTTAAAGAGCAGCTGAAGTTGGACAGTTCGTGTGCACGCATGATACAGCGGTGTACAGAAAGCTGTACATCAATAGGGAACCAACAATCAAGGCACATTGGACACAACAGGTATTTCTCACTGTGAAGGAACCAGATTTGTCATCCCCTCAGCAATGAGGAACAATGTTCTCACCAGACAGCACAAAGGCCATCAGGGTGTGGATAAGTGTAAGGAGTGGCTGGGCCTGAGCCTGCAGCTGAATGAACTGATCCTTAACTCTCGACCGTGCTGCAAATAGAGGCAAAAATCCTGCAATCCATCATTGCACGTCACAGCATCCATGAAAAACTGATGACCGGACAGCTTTTGCAGTGTTTGCAGTCATATGGATTCAGCCATATCACAAGTAGCCACCCACAATTCCCATAGAGTAATGGTGAATGGTGAGTGCAGAGTCAAGACTATGAAAGATCTCCTGAGGAAAGCAGCCAACGCTACCTTGCTCTGCTTGCATACAGGGCCATGCCATTGCAGAGCGGGTAAAGCCATGCCCAACTCCTCATGGGCAGAGGCCTTTGCATAACTGTGCCAACACTTCTGGCACAACTAGGTCATGCTCTTCCAGATGGCAAGGTTGTTTCCCAGAAGGAGAACGATGGATGCACACTACAACATGCGCCCTCGTTCACAAGCCCTAGAAGAACTCCCACCAGGACAGCAAGTGTCGGTGACCATAGAGTACCTGGAACAGTGGTCAGCAGCCCAATCACACAACCACTTCCTACCTCGTGGATGGACCCCATGGAACAATGAGATGCAACCACCATCACCGGATACCCATGCAGGCATATCCGGAGCAGAGCATTGGTGGGGTGAAGGAGCAACTCTCCGATAGTGCTCCAGAACAGAGTTTGTAATGGGCGCGTTGTAATGGGCGCGTGACGGTCGTCTCTTCACGCAATTAAAAACAAATAAACTGCTAATAAACACAAATAAATCCTGGCAAAAAGTGTAATTTTTGGAGTGTTCACGTGTAGTATATACTAGAACAATTATTCACCTCAGGTTTAACGCCAAGTCAAAATGTAGACTTATTTGTTAAGTTAGGGTTACATGATGAGATGTTTAGTTTTAAGGTTGTTGATGTTCCGATTTTAGGAGATTTGGCATAATGTTATCATCAGGTTATGATAAAGGACGGCTGACGATGACATCATCAAAGCAGGTCAGAGGGCAGTCCTTAGGTGAGCGTGATGCTCATCGTCATGTTCTGAATGAACTCCACGTAAATATACAATTGGAATCACTAGTATTATGACTATAACAGGACAACTTTTTTCCAGGCTTACCCTAAGCCCCTGACTCTCTAGGTCTCAGCATCACTCTCTGATCTTGAGATTTGATTGCATGTATGATATGATTAGATGTCCCCCTCATACTGTGTTGTTCAGTGCCACAACTCCTTATATTGCTTTCTATTGCTAACCTGTGGATGACAGGACACAAAGATATATAAATGGAAAGACATTTTGGAAAAAAAAAATTTAATCATGAGGGTATCATAGCTTTTTGTCCATGATAATGTTAACTCAGGTGGCCGGATAGGTAGACAGTTCCAATAATTCTCCTTTACTGTATAGGGGTGTCCTTGAGAAAGATTAAAATCACTGCCCTATAGTATGTTGTGGGACGATGTATTGGGGTGAGAATAAATTCTGTTCAAGCAACATAATATTGGCAAAAAGTGATGTTTGATGAAAGTTAAATGTGACTCACCAAAATATTAGTATTTGTTTATTTTGTGAATCTAAGCATGATGTGGTTCAATAACGACATTCTTTAGTTTGTTTTTTGCATGCCTACCTTTCAGTGTTGTACAATGAAACTCTTAAACACTGATTTGCATGATGGTGGACAGCACTGCATCAACACTGCCCGAGTATACAGTACAATAGTTGTCTCAACAAGACGCCAGAATTCTTTCATTGTTTTGTATTCACACAATGAGCTGTGAGCACCTCCCTGGCTCTGAGTGCTCTGTCTCCCTCTCGGTGGACAGACATGCCCAGCCTTGGTCTCATCCAGCCGGCCCACGAGAAGACAGCTTTTCCCTACACTGCTCCAGTGGCAGATGGTGAGAGAGAAAGAGAGAGAGAGACAGGAGAGAGGGAGAACAGAGATGGAGGGAGGGAAGAAAAAGAGACAGATCGGTACTCGCATTAGAAATTCCTTCAGGCTACCTGTATATTCTCGCCTATAGACCCCATCCACACACACGCAAACACACACACCCACACCCACACCCATTTTGAATTCAGGGTTGCAAAATTGAGTTGAAGAAATGGAACGTACCATTCATAGATTTAAGGATCAACATATCTTGACTTCCTATTCTGTTGGGTGGATTTGCAGCATTGAGGATGCTGACAACAGAATGACTGCAAGTAAACAAGATAGTTTATACGGAAACAATCACAACTAGTCTGGATATTTCTTGTTCTGCCAAAGAGCCCCATTGCAGCCTTTCCGAAGGCTATTTAACTTCAGATACATACAGTGGCAGTATTTTGAGCTTGCAGAAAAGTTTTTGTGTTTGTAAATAGCAGAGGGTGGCTGAATTTCAGGTTATAAGTATGTCATGCTTGATTGCATAACTCAAAAAGCAAGCAATTAAATGACTCAGTAGCTTCTTTGACATCCCTTTGACTGCGAATGGGGGGGCCCCTTGATATGCATTTGTGGAAAGCTCTATTCCATAGTTAAATATTTTTTTGTTATAATGCAATGCACCTTAGATATCCACCATATGTGCAACTGTTATAGTTTAAATACAATATTATATCAGAGAATAGCAATTCCATTTATTTAGGAAAAAGTTTATAGTTTCACAAAGTAAATGTATTTTGCACATTTGAAAGTTTTAACACTTACATCAGGACACTTCAAAACATAAACTATCCTACCACTTCAAAACAGCAAACACCCAATTCAAAACCTTCTAAATTTCTCTGCACCCCCCTGTGTAACACGTTGTTAACATGGTCAATAACTTTGAGAAAGGATCAGGTAAGGGTTTAGATGGCAGTTAAGAAACCAGCTTAAACCGTAAACTGGTTGTATTTATCAAATACAATTGATTCACATAATTTCAATATATTCAAATCTAAAAAAAAAAAAAAGTTCTCATACAAAACAATTAGGCTAATCATTACCTAAGAGCAGTGAAAGGAGGATGAAATCCTCAACTCACTTATTCAATGTTCAAGAGAATATAATCTATGGTGCTCCCCACCAAAGAGCTCATCTCTATGGAAACCACCATGCCTATAGAACACTGGCAGTCATGTTGTCACGTCTGAAGCTTTAAATGCCTCAAACACATCTATTTGTTGTTTTACATTTCCATTTGTTTCACTGTGGAGGAGACTGCTGCAATTATTACTTAGCAGGAACTTTTATACCTAATTTGATAGATTCAATTAATTCTCTCTCTACCACTCTAATTTGTTGGGGTCAGGGAGGATAAGGTCTACCTCAATACCGCTGTCATGGAGAACGCTTCCCGGGAAGACGGCAGGTTTGTGTGTGTGTGTAGCCGAGGGGACTGATAAGGACATCTGCTCTCAGGAGATTTCCCCTGAGAGAGAGAGAGAGAGAGAGAGAGAGAGAGAGAGAGAGAGAGAGAGAGAGAGAGAGAGGAGAGAGAGAGAGAGAGAGAGAGAGAGAGAGAGAGAGAGAGAGAGAGAGAGAGAGAGAGAGAGAGAGAGAGAGAGAGGAGAGACGCGAGAGAGGGGAGAGAGAGAGAGAGAGGAGAGAGAGAGCGTGAGAGGAGGAGGAGGCGGAGAGGAGAGAAGGAGGGTGAGGAGAGTGGAGGAGCGTGGTGAGAGAGGAGAGAGAGGCGAGAGAGTTAGGAGAGAGAGGGTGGAGTGAGGAGGAGAGGAGAGCGGGGAGGAGGGAGGAGGAGGGAGGGAGGATGGAGAGAGGAGAGGAGAGAGAGAGAGAGACAGAGAGGAGAGAGAGAGAGAGATGAGAGAGAGAGAGGAGAGAGAGAGAGAGAGAGAGGAGAGAGAGAGAGAGAGAGAGAGAGAGAGAGATGAGACAGACAACACGCCACCACGGACGTCCCAGGTAGATAAATAAATAAACAAACACATCCTGCGGAACACCTTGTGTGCCGTGGCTCCGACAAGGAGGCCATGTCCACACTCTTATTATCTGATAGGCAGCTTACACAGACCTTACACAGACCGGCAGGCGGAAAAATCAAAAGGGGCTTAAGCCACTGCATTCTGATTGGATTCACTGGCCTGGGCGTCAAGGAAAGATCAACCACTAGATTATAGAATTGAAGAAAGGAAGGGAGGATGAAGACTAACCCCAATTCCAAACTCCTCTCTCGCCTCCCCTACTTATACCCTACTTTAATTAACTTATAGAGATTCATATACATTTCTACATAATATTTCCAAAAGTATTTTCTCGATGGAAGCAGGATGCATTGAGGATAATGTAATGAGAAGTGGCATTGGGGTGAGAAGAATATAATCTTGAATTGAGGACAGGTTAATACCAACACCAACATTTTTGCAACAACAAAGGCAGCCAGAAAAAATATTATTATTTCAATGGTATTTCAAAAATATTCCCATAGACATGCCACCAAGTAGAAGCGTCCTACTTGTCTCATTCCCAGGTTGTCGTTTTGTTTAATCAACATAGAGAACTTGAATGTACTGCCATTTCCAGACAACAGTGAGGCCAAAGGCCAGCCAGGGAGAGTATGACTACTTTTCTTTCTATCTGTTGAGCAACATGGACCCTTCTCTGGGAGAAAACAACAACAACCAAAACACAACGGCATTGCCTTGAGCCATGATCCTAAAGGGTTGCCATGACACAGGAAATACGTGTTCTCCGTCTGAAAGTGTCTTTGAAGCTTAACCTGACAGGATTGGCATGTGCACATGGTGACGGGAGAGGGCACAAGCTACATGCATCTGCATGACTATGCATTACCACGCATGATCATAAATTACCGAGAGCTGCTAACTGGGTGTTATCTTAAGGCATGATCCCGTGATGGATTGCAAGGGTCTCTCACGCCTTTAGCTTCAGCAGCAGAAAGGATTGCCACTTCATTTGTTTGTGTCCACTTGGCTGAACAAAAGCTAATTTAGTTACAACTTTTTCATGTTCACCTCTGCCTCTCACATAATAATGATATCTCAGGCCACAGCTACCTGCTATAATCAGTTCATCAAGGCAAGCACTTAGATTAAGTCAAACTAAAACTCAATCTACAAAAGAAAACATATTAAATTCCTTTAGGTCAATAAATCCCCTGCTTTGAGATTTTGAGATGATGATGTATCCCTGCAATAGGGTTCAGCCGCCTCGCCCTGACAAATACAGCGATAGCAGTAATGATAAATCACTTTATCATCACGAGTATTGAATTGCTCATCTGAATTCTAACATGCATGGTACAGTATCAAGACAATCAATCATAAATAATCCATAATATAAGGAAGATTCGTGTTGCATGGAATTCATTGAACCAGTGATTGTAGTCTTGCATGTCTAACTCTAATGTTAAACATTAAAATCTAGATGTGGCATAAAACAATCTTTCTCAAAATACATACATTTTTTGTATTCCTTGTACATGAAATCGGGATGTATAGCCAGGCCTTTCTCGGTTATTAATTACATTAATTGTTAATAAGCCAAACATAGAATACAGGAATTTGCATTTCCATGACACCAAATATGGTTTTCAGAAGAGCTTGCGATCCAAAAAAAATGTTTCTTAGTATATTGTGTGTTTTTTATCAGAACATTTGAGGGGGACATCATGTTACACATGAAAGCGACCAATATACTAACATTCTGGTGTCTGATGAACAAATACAAGCTGATTTCATTGATCAATGAGTAACTCTGACTGCTTCACAACCATGTCCCCTTCACAAACGGATGCTTCTCAGAATAACTTTATGTAGGAGCGGAAATACTCCAAGATGAACACTAATACCATCATGAATTTGGATGGTAGCTCAAAACAGAATTAATATTTGATTTTGTCACTTAGTGAGTCATGGGGAGGCTAATTTGGTTTCCACTTGACCAAATATTATTCAGGAATGCCTTTTGACCGTATGGCCTCCCCTCCCATTGTAATCTCTAAAAATGGGAGATTATGGTCAGGATTGCACCAATCATGTTTTTCATGGCAAATTCCGATTGCCGGTTTTTCAAACAAATGGGCCATATATTATAGCATATTTTTATCGTATGCAAGTTATTAGGCTGTAATTGACCAGTTTTCGCCACAAATTCTTCTAAAACTGGGGCAGCCTGGTTTCTAAGCCAGTGCTGACACACCGACCCTGTATAAATCCTAGTAGGCCTACTATATTATGGAAGATGACCAAGATCATTTTACAATGATATAATACGTCATTTAAAATGATTGTACAAATATTAAGCCTGCATTTCATATAATTTTCAAAACGTTACAAAAATAGATCATTAAGAGATGTATTAACTGTTTGTCCATTGATCTGGCAATGGAAATGGGTGATGGCAAATATAACTTTTGCCTCCTGTGATGTGGCGTAGACCAATAAGTGCGGTCTCCTGGGTTAAGTAATCAATCAAGTCGGCAACATGGTGACATTTTTAAAAGGAAATATAACACACTAATAAGATGATTAGAAAGTTGTTTAAACACCGTCCCTGCAACAGAAGATATACTTCCCTCCTAAATCACATCCTTTTTTTTTTTCAGTTAAACTACTCAATCCCATAAACTGTTAATCAACATTATCATATAGTTTTAATTCATCGTTGATTTGGATTTATTTGAAGATTTCCTATTAAACTACTTTTCTGGTATCAATTTCTTATTAATGACTCCTATAGAGCAACCTGACACGAATCACAGCACAAAAAACGAAATACATTTTCGGGAAACTCTTCCTCTCATCTGGGCGCTTTCATCATTCTCTGTCAACACTCGGCTTCGTCCTTCTCCGCCCTCTTGCCCTCTCGCCTCCTGCCAAACCCACTCCGTTGTGATTGGTTACCTTCCGGAAGAGCATGTTGGAGCATAACCATACATGGAAAATCTGGATTGTTCTACGTAGATAAATCCCGGAAATTTGAAAATGTGAATGACGACCGGCGTCCCTAGCGCTCTGCACAGCCACCCCAGACGGTCAGCAGGGAAGACGTCTAAATGCATGTACGTCATTATTTGACACTTTAGTATGGTTAGTAATAGGCGTCGATTACGGGGGGATATGTCCCCCCGACTATTTGAAATACGAATTTTGTCCCCACCAGTTTTAAAAATGTGCAAACCACTTGCGACAGAAAAAATCCCCACATACTCAACCGAAATCGTCAAGTCTAAAATCATGCGATAGGCGTGCTCGAAGACATCATTTATTAGATAGGCCTACCTAATAAACCGTTTGGAACACACAAGACCGGAACCCATAGCAACGCCGGTAAACAAACCCTGACTCCCGAGAAGCCCAATCCCTATGAGCTCCCCGCGCCAGGGGCGCTGCCAGGAATTTTGGGCCCTATGAAAGATTCTAATTTTGGGCCCCCCCCCAACATCTATCGACTGTTTTGGTAAACATGGCCCAGCATCACAATAGCACTTCAGTTAGACTTTTCATTGCCCCTTCATGGAGTATGGGTTTGTGTGACTTTAAATAAGGGTATGAACTTACTTATTAAACGTATTTCATTCAGTTAGTGACATCATGTAATTCAAGTAATAAACTAAGTATTTATAGCCTACTGTCTTTTAGGCAGCAGTCTTATACATATTGTCCAATAGCTGCTTAAACACAATTTTACAACAATGTCCTTCTCTCATGCTAAAATTGGACTTGACCCAGTTTGGTTTCAACACATCAACTTTTCAGCAAATCCAAACACACTGTTTTCCACACAACACAAATACCTATGGAAATCCAATGGAATTTTGTGTTGAAAAGAAAGCTGTGTGTACAGATTCATAAAGACAGAAATGTGATTGTTATGATAAAATTGTCTGTAAGCAGCTTGAAACTGTACTACAATTGTCAGTTTGATTATTGGTTGCCCATTCATGTAGTTAGTGATAGGCTACATGAGCTGAGTATTGTGTTTTATTTTGAAAATTGACCGGATGCTCTATGGCTTTACTTTTTCTCTTCCTGCCCTGCTCGATCTGCTCTGTTGAAATTGACGCGGTTCAGCAACGGCTTGCGGCAAAAATAGAAATGCTACGGAATGATAGCGCTGCGGCACGGCGAGCTGCTCCTGGGACGTTGCTGAGACGTTCCGCAGCCGCGCCCGGTGGAAATGGTCTCATTGATTAGAGTAGAACCTATCCTGCGCTGCGGTGACCGCGGCCAAGACGTGCCGCAGCAGTAACGTTGCCGTAACGCGTCCGGTGGAATCAAGCCTTTACGATGGGTGGAGGATAGTAAACAGGGGTATTCAACAATATGTAGTGATTCAGCTGCAGCTTTCATTTCAATAAAATAAGGAAAATCCAAGACCTGACCTCAGCCAGCCCAGCCGCTCTGTACACCTGCTGCCAGTGCCAGCATCTCACATTTCGGATCCTGTTCAATTCAACGCATCGCGCGTTGCGGCCGAACCATTTCGCAAGAGCTCAGGGGGAAGGGGAAATGACAATATGTTAAAGAACTAACGAAAACGTTATGGAAATCGACAGTTGTGAGTTTAATAAGTTTATTTCCAATTACCATTTCTTTGTAATGAGACATTTAAAAAAAAAAAAAAAGGCAAGAATATGAATATTATTTATTAATTGCCATCCGCGGGCCGTGGGCCGTGCTGCGTTGGGCTGGGCCGTTAGAATCAGTACCACTTTTCCCCGCCATGCAGCGCCCCTGCCCCGCGCTACGGCCATCCGGAGGCGCACAGAGCTTTTGGCCTTGATATTATGTATACAATTATATTGTATTATATACTAATATAATATTAGTATATAATATAATTGTTGTCGCAAACGGCAACAATCACTTTCTCCTCCATGCCGCAGTTCACCCAGGACTGCACTGCACTGAGTTTGACAGTTGAACGCTGATTGGCTGTTACGTTACACATGTTACTCAGTGGCCACGCTGTTGAACGCTGATTGGCTGTCATCACGCGAAATTTGTGTCAAAGTTGAAATATTTCAACTCGAGCGAATTTGTCGCGCCACAAATCCTCGTGAACGCGCTCGCCTGTGCACGGCGAAAGTGTGGCGCGACAAATCAAAAAATTCGCCCGATACGCGTCTATACGTTCACTTTGTATGCGATCTTGTCGTCCCGTTGCGTTTGGTGTGAACGCACTGGAGAAGTTTCAAGACAGACAGCCAAAATTGACATTTTTATTCTGAAAATAGCCGGTCCTTTTGCTTCCTATAAAAAGCATGTTTGTGACACTGGATAACGATATGGATACGTCATCTTGCCTGCATGTGGAGGGCCACATAAGGTAAGACATTGGTTTACGTAAACCTTGCTGCTGGTTCTGTTTGCTCGTGATGACCTGGCCAAAGATTACCCACGGTCCTAAGCGATTGTGATCTGATTCTGGTTGGTGCTCCAGATGGTATGCATTATATAGATAGATTGCAGCTAGTAGCAGCTACACACGGTGCGATTGCTATGCCAATGTGGTTATAGTTGTTTTGTCTGATTGAGATATGTGACGACTTGGAGCCTGGTAGGCCTATATCCTGAGATAAATATGTTCTCGCATAACCTGTGTGATTATCCTAAACTGTAGGGGATTTTATTTGCGGACAATTTACTTATGATGTTGTAACGACAAGTACATTGGTCCTTCGCAAGTGTTTACTGGTGGTCAGGATTTGGCAGATGCAATTCTCCTCTGGGCGCTTGTTTTTTTCTTCTTTTTTTAATGCAGCATAACATATGCTACCAGCAGCCCTTGATCGTCTTCAAAAGGCTGATGCTCAGTACCTCGTTTCATTTCGTAGGCCCCTTTACAGTCTGGCATTGTTTGTCTGGTAAACTTTGTTGATGTCAAGATAAGTGTTAAATTGCCAACACTGTTCTTTGTCCTGTGTATTAGTATTAGGCCTACATATCCCGAGCCAATACCCTGGTGTTTCCAACGCCGTTTTGCAAAACAAGCCAAAACACAAACTGTGGTTTTCAACTTTTATTGTTCGAATAGGATCTTGGGCTGGCCCGAATACCATTTTTCAGGCTTCGAATACTCTTTGGTTTTTCCGAGCGAATATTCGAATACTCGTTCCAGAAAAAAACACCATCAAAAACAACATTAATAATCCCTATATACTCCCTGGAACCGATTTTGACAGTATCTGCATATTTTGTTGAAGATTTAATAGCTTTTGAACGTTAATTAGTTGGCCTAAGTAGGTTGAAGTTCCTTAGTTTTTCCCCGTGAAAGCGAACAGCTGTTGCTCCGTTCCAAATCAGCTGTTCTCTGCCATCTCAGCCCTTACGGAAGCTTTTCAATTCATCCTGGAACGTGCATCTTTTCAGGGAATTTGTACAATAAATCCATAACAAATACCGAATATTGATTGTCTTATGTGTCCATATTATATCCATTATATTGACCGGGTATTTCCAAGACGCTCACGCTCTGCAGCAAGCCAGTCACAGTTGATTGGCGTGGCGCTGTACAGCGAACGTAAACAAACAACTAAGCTAAGGTTTTAAGTATTACTTTTCCTCCAGAGATCCTGCTAATTTTGTGTTATAAAGTAAAGGGAAACAAGATATCTATTCTTCCTCCACCTCTCTCGCTTCTCTGCTTGGTGTCGGTGACGCTTATAGTTTGCCTCCTCGCTCTGGTAACGTCACGTACGTGAAAAAAACAACAACCAAGCTCCGAATACTGATTTAAGCTTCGAATACTAATTTTCCGAACGAGTATTCGAATATTCTAATAATTCGGGCCAGCCCTTCAACACCTGACAATACACTGTAGAGCATATTGTAATGCAGCGTTGAAAGGATGAATAGCTTACATAAGGGTACCCAGCACTTTTCAAACCACACCTCAGCTTATGGTTATTGTCCCCACCACTTCTAAAAACAAACTGACGCCCTTTACTTAAACATGACTATAAATCATTATAACAACGTTTATAGGTCATAAAAGTCGAAAATGCATTATAGGTGCTCTTTAAGGAGTTTCAAAAACAAATGTATTATTGAGACAAAACAACAACAGTAATATAAAACATACAATAGTTTACAGTTTCACATAGATTAATATAGACTGCCTACGCCAGAGCTTCAAAATAACAACCTGCAATAGGCCTACATCAAGTCTTTGCTATCAACGGCTTCCCTTAGAACATCAGCCGGGGGGTCGGCTACAGCGGACCTTGCCTCTAGAACGTCTAGCTTTCAAGAAAGCCTTGTTTTGCCTCACATGGTAGGAACTATGTTGACATCTTATTACTGTAAATGCAATCGTTTGGCTACGTAAGGTTTTGGTTCAGAGACATGATTATTTGGGAAATTGATCTTGCTCTTATTCCATAAAAGTGGCGGAGAAGCCAGTTCGTTTTACCACAAAGCAGAGGAGAAACCAATGACAAATAGTAGGACTAGGCCTGGGCCACTTTATTATTGCGTGAAGCAAAGAAGAAAAGAACACGGGAGGGGGAGGGCTCCCCAGCGAAATGCAGGCTGGGTATTTCGTCAATGAAACAGGCTATGGCTATGGTAAGGGGAAGCCTACCTTTATTGAGAGTCTGGCAATTTAAAGAACAATTATGTTTATTGGTGACATCAATGTGATTGGTACACACAAAATAAAATGGTCATTATTTTCCATATGAGGATTGTTATGCATTGAAAACAACGAAAAATGTTACATATCAAACCCCAGCCTTATGGGAGAATATGTTGAATGTGTTTCTTTTTTATGTTGAATGTGTCATTTTGCAATGAGAGTTATACGAAGGATGGTGAGATGTTATCCCCATGGTTACTGCTCACGCCATCTTTGTGATACTTCTTTCTTTGCTATTATTCATCAATTAGTGAGCAATTTAATGAGCGATGATGAATATGAAAGGTGCCAAACACTTTAGCGTTGTACTATAAGTGTCAGAGAATCTTAACCATTTCTTTGCTAACCCTATCAACATAAACAACCGCCCGATAAAAGTGTAGTTCAACATAATGATGTCATTTTTTATTCTATCACCTCAGTAGAACACACGATATTAAAGCTCAACTAATTTTACCAGGGTTAGGGTTAGGGTTTCTACAAAGACTTGTTAAGACAACACCATATAAGGTTTTACTTCTTTACCATTCCGCTCACACCAATAAACACTAAATATTTACCTGGATTTGGCAGTGGCTTCATTTACCACCTCCAGAGTGCATGTCCATTTTCCTTGTATCTCTCAGAATAAACCAATTTTTTTTTTAACCTTTTCCACTCTTCGAGTCATAGCCCCAAAATTGCAGCTTAGAGCAGAGAAGGACATTCACATACTGGTTGGCAGAGACTGTAAAAAACATAGGATTTTACACTTTAGTTTCTAAATAACAGCATATATAAGAAACTTTTAACTTATAAGAAAATGTACGTCGATTTCTATGTTCAGGATCATGCAAGACATAATAAGGCATTCAAAACAAAAAAAAACCTCACAAAATCACTATTCAATGTTACTCAAACATACTTCAAAATCGCAGAATGTAGTGTTTTGCTATGGATTCTGCCATGTGTTTAATAATGTATGAGTGGACATATGGATTCCCTGTTATTAAGCAGCTTGCTCTAAGCCGCCCAGTCACTTTGTGCCGTACAGCATTGTCTTCCATGTTGGATAACCACATTCTTTTATTAGGACTGGCTGGGCGTGACTAACCGCAGTCTGGCTGCTTTGCAACCCAAGGAGACGTTGGAAAGCATTCATTAGTGTCCTTGGTTCCTCTGCCCTCAAACATGGGAGCATAAATATTGAATCTCCCCCTTCGTGGTTGGTATATTACACACATGTCACAGAGAGACTATATCTAGTCCTCTTCCCCCCTCTCTGACACTGATCTGGGGCCATTTCCAGCAGGGTAGAGGCACTGTGCCTTTGTGTGTGTGTGTGTGTGTGTGTGTGTGTGTGGTGTGTGTGTGTGTGTGTGTGTGTGTGTGTGTGTGTGTGTGTGTGTGTGTGTGTGTGTGTGTGTGTGTGTGTGTGTGTGTGTGTGTGTGTGTGTGTGTGTGCCTCAAGACATTAATGGGAGCTTTAATTGCACAGTGAAGAAATGGAGTAAACAAAAATATATACAGTTCATACATGTCCAGCTAAACAAGAAAAGCCCTCACCTGAGTATCCTGAGAAAAAGCTCAGAAGCAGCTCATTGGTATATCAAATAAAAAATAAAAATGATATGAGAATAAAATAGCCACAGAAAGTTAGATTCCATGAATTGATGCAAAACGAAAATGAACATGTGGAAATGTTTCTCGTCATATAAATATAATCAAATGAAATACATATTTCTGAAATATATTTATTTTAATTGTGATAGTTCTTTCTAACATATATTGATTATTATATTTTACGATTACTATTGTTTTTCCCCCACATGGGTTTGGACATAGAGGCAGGGTGAAGGCAAGTGGCAATTTTATTGCTCACCTGGACAATCGCATCATCAGTAGTCCCTGACTGAAGGAATGCAATATGGCGCGGAATAAGGCAAAAAATGGAGACCACTGAGAAAGTGACGGAGGCTATATCCTTGCCAAAGCCAACCATTTATCTGGCCGGCACTAGCCCTGCTAACCGAGAGGCCGGCAGTGGAAAACGAGTAGCAGGCGGAGGGGAATGAGAATGTTACTATCTGTCGGGATACTATCTCATCCCGACGATGCCTCATAGGGAAAGTCCCTCTGCTACTTTCTCGTGGAACACATAATCTTTCACCGTCTTCATTAAATGCAACTGCATATCCTTCTCTCCCATGATGGTCAGCAGCTCGCGGATTTCACCGTCTCTCCAGTTAGCACTACTCATGCTGATGTCGCTGCGGTGTCTCTGTTGTCTTGACGACCAGTCGACCTGCTGTCTCTCGGCTCTTTCCCGGCTGTGGGTTGCACATTTTAAATTTTTTACGTCACCAATACCTCTCCCCAAGTCCTGACCCTGGTAGAAAAGGCAGTCTAATCGCATTTACATGAAAATGGAACCCCCAATATGTGTAGGGGTTCGAGAGGTGACATTGGGGTGTGAAATGAAGACGGTATACTCCCTCAGTATGAACTTGCAGACCATGCCGGGATCAGTTTCAAATAAGACATATTTGGCAGTGTACAAACGCTTAGTAACTGGCTTGGCTGTCATAGCTGCCGAGGCTGCTAACTACAACGCCGGGTATAGCAACCCACTGGATCAGCTTGGATGGTCACTACCTTTCGAGGCTTGGATCCACTGGATCAGCTCAACATGTTAGTTACCAGCCCTGGAAGCTCATGACCAGACATTTCATCCTATCCCTGTGCAATAGTGCATGATGTGTTTTCAGGGAGGTAAACACGGCAAATACCAATGACTTATTTGTCAAGGTGACACCTAAATGTCAAAGTCATGTTGAAACCCAAGCCTGAGAAATACAGAATCGCAATAAATAAAACGAATGATGAGAAACATTTTCATTAGTGCTGTCAAGCGATTAAATATTTAAGCGCGATTAATCGCATTAATGTCGTAGTTAACTCACAATTGATCGCGATTAATCACAAATGTTTTTTCTATGCTAAATATCCCTTTATTTCTTTGTCCCATTAATTTTTCTCATTTTAATGTTCTTATCAACATGGAGAAGTGCATCGGTTTGCCTTGTGCAAATGTTTTTTTATTGATAACAACATTGGAATACACTGATCAAAACAGGACGATACAAAAAAAAGCCTATAGTGCAATCAAACGATGAATAAACAAACATACTGCCTTGAACATAGCAGTCAGGCTACTGCTTCTTTGTTTTGAGCCAAAGAAAAAAATAATAATAATTGCGTTAATCGCGTGATAAAAATATTAACGCCGTTAAAATCGGTTTGCGTTAACGCCATTAATAACGCGTTTATCTGACAGCACTAATTTTCATACATTCACACATTTCTACACATACATACATTTTTTACCCGGTCAAAACGATAGTTATAATATTATAACTCTAGTTCAATGATTGTAGGTGTAGCCGTCTAGGCTTCGCCTAATGGGCTTGTCCCGTGTGCGTGCTCCCGCGCACAGAAATTTTTATCTATGCACCAATAAACGTGGGCACCGCCCACATTTCCCACGGCACCGTAAGGCCGCGCATACTGCTGCTCATCCTCCACGCTTTTCTTTCAGCGTTTGGAGGGTACAGCAGGTGGGAAACTAGACGTCTATGCCTACAATCATAGAACTAAAGTTATAATATCATAACTCGTTCTAATTCATGTGGGCTACGCGTCTAGGCTTCGCCTTATGGGCTAAGGCGAAGCTGAGAGTGGAGCCCAATCAATGTACTCCTGCTGGAGCCCAGTCAAAATAACCTAAGTCACCAGGGCACATCAGACTCAAAAAAGCAGAGGATGTGCGAAACCCAACAGCTTACTAAAAAACGAATTCCTTCTAGATCAAGCAAGGCGATGATCAAAAGAAAAAGTGAGTCCGTAGAAACTCTGGCTCAATCCGTGCTTCATGGAATCAATGAAAAGGAAAAGTAAAAACAGAGTAATACAGTTTCCATTAGGTCCGCTACCACCAGGGGCAGAGCTAAGGAGTCCAACACAACAATAAGGAACTTCTCTCGTCCGTCTCTCATTTGAAAAAATGGTGGGAGGGCTACTGGCAGGCAAAACCAACTCATCAACTGGCGAGCCAATAGGTACCCCTCTAGTCCATTACTCATTTGAAAAACGGTGGGAGAGAAATACTGGCACGAAGATCCGACTCGCCAGCCGGCGAGAGGTTATTAACTTTGCCGAAGAACATGCCTATATTTTTAAGCCGGAGAATGGCCCCCGGACTCCAAAACAGAGTGGCCGAGTGAGCCCCTGGACATGTCTAACATGTAAAAACGGACAAAGGGGCCAGGGGAAGATCAAGACGCAGCCGCGCAGATGTCTTCCATTGAAATGCCTCTGCGGAGAGCCGTCGAAGGGGCCACGCACCGTGTTGATTGAGCTTTTACGACCAACTGTGGCGCTAAGCCATGTCAAGAGTAGGCTAAGCAAACGCACATATCCAGCGAGAAAACCGCTGTTTAGAGGTAGAGCGGCCCCTGCCAGCATCGCTATAACACACAAACAACTGTTGTGTGGAGTGTAACGCGGCCGAGCGTTTCAGGTACATAGCCAGCGCCCGCACCGGGCACAGGAGATGCAACTACGCCTTCGCCTCACTAGAAAGAGGCGGGGGGTGAAAAGCACAATATCCCTCGATCGAAAGAACTGTTAATGTTCTTTGGGAGTACCGCAGGATTAGGTCTGAGCAGAGCAAAGAGCTGTCCTCGTTAAGCAACAAGCAGCTCGGGCTGACATACAGAGCGGTCAACTCACCGACCCGCTTGGCAGAAACCAAAGTCAATAAGAGAGCCGGCTTAAAGGACAGGGCATCCAAAGGGGCCTGAGACAGAGGCTCGAAAGGGTCCCTGGATACCCGTGCAACACGTGGGGAGATCCCAGATCCCGTTCCAGAAGAGGAAGGATCAGCTGGAGCGGGGGAAACACATACAAGAAAGCCCGCGGCCAAGGTGTGTGTGCCAGCGCATCCACCCCTAACAGGGGAAGATACTGAGAGAGAACCACCATCTGCAGTATGTGCGAACAGGTCCACCTGAGCTGTCCGGAACCTCTGCCAGATCAGTCTGACAATGTCGGGATGTAACCACCACTCGTCTCGGCGGGGACCGCCGTGAGACGTGAGGCGGAGAGCAGAGGAGTGCACTCCACCCTGTCTGTTTATGCACGCCGCCGCCGACACGCTGTCAGTCCTGATCAGAATGTGGCAGCCACGTACCAGGTGAAAGAAATGCAACAGCACTTTCCTCACAGCGGCGGGTTCCAACACGTAGTGGTCTGTGAAGACCAGTACGTAGGACGTCACTCTGCCCAGGGGAACACCCCTTATTAGGGCGGGGGGGGGGGGTTCCCAATATTCCAGATATGGTGACACCAAACGGGGTAAGAGAAGCACCCTGAGCCTGTGTCGCATGGGGTCCAAACGTTGGCGAGCAAACCACCACTGGAGTCTGCACATAAAAAGCAGACCATGGGGAACCACGGGATGGGCGGCTGCCATCAGCTCTAACAGGCGCATGGTGGACAGTGCGTTCCCGTTTCTGCGAACGTGCAATCGGGAGAGGGCCAACAGGAGGGGGTCTCATCGAGGAGGCGAGAGCATCGCTGTCATGGTGGCTGAGTCTAGGCAAAGCCCCAAATAGACTATCTGCCGGCTTGGGAGCGGGGAGCTCTTTTCTCAGTTGATGGCAAAACCAAGGAAATAGAGATGGTTTATCACCGTCATGGTGTCCCTTCTCGCAGCTTCCTCTGAGTTGCTCAGAAAAAGTAGGTCATCGAGGTAGAACACTCTTTCCCTGACGCCTGAGTGGTCCTGACGCCTGAGTGGTCCCAACGCCGTCTCCACACACTTTGAGAAGGTGCGCGGGGCCAGGGAATAGCCGAATGGCAGGCACTGGTACTTGAAATAAATTCCGGCAAAGAAAACTTAACACTCATATGATATGCGGTAACTGTGGTTCGATTTAATTATATACCAATACATTAACAAACATAGTTTCTTACCAGTATTGTATGCATTATCATTAACGACTTGTGTTCCTAATATGCATGTGTCCCCCCGTTAAGGAGGGAGGTAGAGGGGATAATGTGGGGAAATAGGAGACTGAAACACGCGTCCGTATCTACGGGCTTGTGTAACGAGTCTCTAGCCCACCCACAAAGCTCAAAGGGACGCTGTATAATTGAAGCAGGTGAACCAGAGGTTATGTTAACACGCTGTCCGGTTGGACCATGGTGTGTTAGCCAACCTAGCTAGGTCGGCTAAAATTAGCGCTGTCTACCACAAGAGCAACCATACTGATTTCCACTTCGGATTATTCAACATCCGCTCACTCTCTGGCAAAGGACATCTCCTCCAGGACCTCATCAATGTCCGTAAATATGACTTTTTAAGTTTAACAGAGACATGACAACAACCAAACGCCTTTCTCAGCTGAACGAAGCAACGCGACCCGGGTTTGTTTACACCTGTCAACCCTGCACTACCGGTCGCGGTGGAGGTCTCGAGATAATCTATCGCGAGAGCTGGAAAGTCTCGCCTGTCTCTGTGCCAGTCTACCGGTCATTTGAGTCACTTGTTGTAACACTGAATGGACCATCCCCTATCACTGTACCCACTGTTTACCGTCCGCCAAAGCCCAATTCAGAATTCTTACTCATCATCTACAAGGCCCTCAACAGCCTAGCCCCCCCCTACCTTGCCGACCTCCTCCATCACCACGCCCCCTCCCGATTCCTCAGGTCCAATTCTGCCAACCTGCTACAAGTTCCACGGACTGAGCGACGGACTTGGGGTGATCGGGCCTTCTCAGTTGCTGCCCCCACCCTTTGGAATTCACTCCCCTCCCACATCAAAGTCTCTCCAACCCTCTCTTCTTTCAAATCTGCCCTCAAAACATACCTTTTCACACTAGCCTTCCCCACCTAACTCCCACCTTATTCTTCATGTTTAAAGGCACCCAGTGCAACTTTCGAGGCTTAAAAATAAACATTCAATTTCTAGTCTTTTTTACACGTAGTAAGTTTCAATAACTCGTTACCATTACATACCGACATTTAAGCAGCAAAGATGAGACGTCGGTTGTGTGGTGAGAACTGATACAAAATCGATAACAACAACAATGCCGCCATTTTCTTTATTTTTTGTAACCTACAATAAATAAAGCAGGCTTCCAGTCAATGGAAAAATGGCTTCTCCCCACCGGCGATTGTTGTTGTTTACGATTTTCTATCAGTTCTCACCACACAACGACGTCTCATCTTTGCTCCTTGAATGTCGATATGTAATGGTATGGAGTTATTGAAACTTACTACGTGTAAAAAAGACTAGAAATTGAATGTTTATTTTTCATTGAATGTTTACATAAAGTTGCACTGGGTGCCTTTAACCTCTGTTTTTCTTTTATTCCTAGTCTGTTTTACATAGTTTTGATAGGCCAATATGTAAAGCGTTTTAGAGTACCATATTAAGCGCTATATAAATTTCATTTATTATTATTATTATTATTACCAAAGACTCCGTCTCGATACCGCTCCGTACAGTAGCAAGAGTGTGGTCATCTGCCGACAAGTTCTCCATTTGTTGTGGTGTGAAAGCATGGGGCACTGCATGTTGAGCCACGTAGTAGACGTGATCCTCCATGGTGCCAATCTGTACGGGCGGGTTGTCTGTGAGGCGTGACAGCGAATCAGCTGCATTCTGTGGGCATGGATTGCACACCACTTTGAAATGATAGGGTTGCAGCCGCAGAGTCCACCTTTCAATTCTCACTGGCGGTTTGGTCTTTGGGGAGTGGATGGTTTCAAGTGGCTTGTAATCCGTCACCATCACAAACTCTTTCCCGTAGAGAAACACATGGAATTTCTCACATCCCCACACAATGGCTAGGGCTTCTCTTTCATTCTGAGAGTAGCGGCGCTCTACGTCAGATAAAGCTCGGCTCGCGTAATAGACAGGCTTCTGTGTCCCATCACTTTGCTTCTGGCTCAATATTGCACCTAATCCCACTGGACTGGCATCCACAATCACATGTGTTTCTGCATCCTGGCTGAAATATGCCATTACATGTGAACTGGCCAGCTGTTTCTTTAGTTCCACAAATGCCATTTCCTGCTCTGACCCCCATGTCCATTTGCAGGATTGCCTCGTGAGCCTCCTCAGTGGTTCTGATGTCATGGCCAGATTAGGAATGAACCTCCCACAGTAGTTAACGAGCCCTAGGAAACTCTTCACCTCAGCCGCATTTGTTAGCCGACGTGTTCTCCACTGCCTCAATCTTTGACTGAGCTGCTCCTATGCCATTTTTGGACAGTACAAGACCCATAAATTCCAGCTGTGACATCCGGAACAGGCACTTTTTGCTGTTGACTGTCAGCGGTTTCTCTTGCAGTCATTGCAGGACTTGGCGCAGTCTTTCATCATGCAGTTGAATGGTCTCACCAGAAACGATGATGTCATCTGATAGTTTGTGCACTCCAGGGATGCCTTGTAGGACTTGACTGATGATGGGTTGATATATATTTCAGGTGCGGATGATTTTCCAAACATCAGCCTCTTGTAACACCACAACCCTGTGTGTGAGACAAACGTGGTGAGCGACCTGGACTCAGGTGTCAGTTCTATCTGATGATATCCCCACTTCAAATCCAACTTTCAAAACACTGTGGCTCCCGTCATGTCCTCCAGTATTTCATCTTCGATGTGGATAGTGTGCCGTTCACACACTATTGCTTCATTTGCTCTGCGCATGTCCACACACAGTCTTGGCTCTTTCTTCCCATGTACAACAACGAGCGGCGAAATCCATGGTGTTGGTCCGCTCACTCTCTCGATGACATCCATCTCCTCAAGTTGTTTGAGTTTGTCATCCACCTGTTCCCTTACACTGAAAGGTATTCGGCGAACAGGGCTGGGCTACCGGCTTCACACTGCTGTCCACATGCAGCCCCAGCTGAAAATCTTCCAGTTTTCCAAGGCCATGAAAACAGTCTTTGTATTTCTCCTCCAAGTCAGCAGTGAAAACTGCTGTGTCTGCTGGTTGAATAGTATTCACTTGTTCCACAGGACCGATACGAAGCAATCCCAACTGTACAGCAGTCTTTCTCCCCAGCACACACATACGTGCTTCTTTGATCACTTGGATTTTTGCAGTGACAGTTTCAGATTTTTCGATTTGCTTTAAAATCAGCCACGAAAATCCCTTTCACATGTAGTGGTGTCGTCAAACCGAATGGATAGACTTGCTTCTCTGGGCACTGTAGTATGATGTCACTTTTTGACTTCAGTTGTTTGAACTTTGTCTCAGTCATGATATTACATGTAGCCATTGAGTCTATCAACATTACCACTGGCTGCTCAATCATCACCAGTACTGTTAGTGTTCCATCCTCAACACTATCAATCACTGTTTATACATAGTCATCTTTTTGTCACTGGATTGTCATTACACTGTTTATTTTATGTGTTTTCTTCATTCTACACATTACAGCAAAATGTCCTTCTTTGTCACAGTCAGTTATTGCACTTGTTTTTTGTCACTGTGCACTCGACTTAAATGACCGTCCCGTCCACACTGGAAGCATTTCATTCCGTGCTCATCACGGTGACTGATTCTGAGTTGTGGAGACTCTGGGTCTTACCGTTTGACTCCCCCCTCTCACAGGTCTCTTCTCCACAGCATTGTCAGTCAATTTTCCCATTCTTGCAGCCTGGTGATCTGCTACCTCCATTGTCCGTGCAATATCAAGGAGCCCTTCAAGTTTAAGGTATTTCTCCCACAATAGCCGTCGGCGCAGCGTGTTTGAAATGCACTTGCAAATAACTTGGTCACGGATCAAATCATCCTTGTTATCCCCAAACTCAGGCGTTTATTCTTTAATCGGCTCACAAAACTGTCCATAGACTCCTCTTGTGCTTGTTCTACTTTTCTAAACATATGTCTCTCATAGGGAATGTTCTTCTGAGGCGTGAAGTATGCATTTTATTAGTTTACCGCTCCGTCGTAGTTGGCATCATTTCCAGTGCCCTCCAACGTGAAGAATATGTCCTGAACGTCGGGTCCTGCTAAATTAAGCAGTAAACCCCTTTTCCGCGATGCTTCGCTGATTCCTGATGCGGCTAAATAGAAATTGAAACTATTTATCCACTTCTCCCAGCGAACACCGACATTAGCTGACTCACTCAGCACATCTTGGTGTTGATCAGACGAAGCTGAAAGAAAAGGGAGGATGAGCGGCAGTATGCGCCGCTTTATATACACGGTGCCGTGGGAAATGTGGGCGGTGCCCAAGTGGATTGGTGCATAATTGAAATTATCAGTGCGCGCTAGCACGCACACAGGAGAAGCCCATAAGGCAAAGCCTAGACGGCTTCCATGAAACAGAACATTTGGCATCAATTTCACTCAATATAAATCCCAACCTAATTTCGGCTCATACTGTCTCTCCAACAAGTGACTATATATTTAACAAGTACTATGCAGTTAATTGAGTTTAATAGTCCGGATTAACTAGTAATATATTATATTATGTATTATCTCTTCTAAGTAAAAAGTGATTTTATCTTTCTATTTCTGATTTGAGTGAATTTATTATTTTCTGTCACGCTTTGATGGCGAGTAGCCCTCTCGTGTCATCTGTCAGCACGTAGCCTTTTGCCATCTGGCCTTGGCACGGTTTGTTGGGTACCTGACACCGCCACAGTATCCAGGACAGCAGCACAGGCCACTTGACTTCTTACAAGCGCAGGGAGAAGGATTGTCTGACCTTTTCTGTGCACCCGGATGCTAACGGCTAAGCTGACAGTCATGCCGTTAGCTAAGATATAAACAGAACGTTGGGTAGAAATCCAACGGCAACAACAATAACAGCCTTTCAAATGTGCAAAAAGTTGCTGTGACTTTGGGAAAAAGGTTTGCTTACATTCAAGGAAAATACAATTGAGGTCATAGAGAAGCAATTATGTGAAATATCATAATATGATTCTTTGTGTATTTAAATATTCTGGACGTAGAAGAGTATGTGTGTGTTTTAATCACTCAAAGCCTTCGATTGAAGCGCCTAGTCTCACTTATGTGAGCTGCATCATTCAGCTCCCAAGTGTCTACCAATAGCGTTGGACCTCGGCTGAGAGTATCCTCTGGTATATAGAGAGAAGAGGCCATGATTTGTATATCCCTGTGGCCCCGGGAGAATCATCCACAGTATAGGTTCAGAGAATGAATTCAACTCATCCGGATTCATTAGACCAGATATTTTTCTTAAAGATATATTGATCCAAATGATAGTGATTCGCCACTCTGCTGTAATCTCGATACAAAAAAAAAAAGGACGTTCGGGATCATTTAATTGAATATTCTAAAACATTCAGATTCAGAGCCCTTGGATAGACTGTTAATTAAGCTTACCACATTGCATTAAACCAACAACCACTTACTAGTTTGAGCTTCTACCACTGCTTGGAGGAAATTTGGGAAGACAAGGAAGAAAGAGTTCATTCGATTTGCTATTTTTTTGTGCTTTTTTGTGCTTCTTTTTTTGGACAGTGGTTTCAATCACATTGTCAAATGAATGGAAGTCAATGAACATTTCAGGATCAAACAGGTGAACCAAATAGAAGCGGCGTACATGCTTTCTGTTTGGCAGGTGGTCGCCACCTAGCTACAGCTTTGACACTGACGATAATAACCTGCAAAACGGCACCTGTCTCCCTCAAGGGCAATAGGGACATTTAACATCAGCAGTCGCAGTGAATTAACGCTCTCGCTTTCCTCCCACCTGCTATTACTCCAATTAGAACACAATACATTTGTCGCGATTTCAATTGAAACATTTGAAAGCTTTATATAATAATACAATCAATAGGTTAATGGTACCGGTACTTTCAATACCAGTTCTACATATGTCTGACTAATGCCTTCTTGTGTGGTCTTTCAGCACAAAATAAGTTGAATAACAATCACAAAGCTTTCTCTGTGCGGTCGATATTCCTCTCTGTGTACCAAGTCTCATCCTGATAGCAACTATTGTTGTTCCAAGTGAATTGTCATGCTATCACAAACGCTGCAACCATACTCAACTGATGCTGTTATTCCCTACAAAGCTTTCAATAACCACACATGCAGCTTCCTAAGAACCACTTACATATACCAGAGAGCAGACATCAAACACTTGTTGGTTTATGTTCAGACATAGTGTGATTATGAGATAATGTGGGCGTCTTTCCTTCCTTCCCTTTACTTTCTTGAGATTGACTCTATCTCACCCTTGACTGAGATTTTCATGAGAAGAAATTAGTGTTTTTCATGTGTCTTTTTGGGGTCTGAGGGGTCATGCGTTATTTGGCTAAATCTCAGCGCTCGGCAGCGGTGTGCCAGGGAGCCTTTGATCCACAGCTGTTTGATGAGAGACATCGCTAGAAGTCCTCCGACACGGGGAGACCCACAACAACACCCCCACCATGTCCACTCACCACATGGGGACTTCTGTCCAGATTAAAAAGAGAAAATGTAAAGCAATAGAAGCGGATAGGCTGGGGCTGGGGTAGGGGGCTTCAACCAGATTGACCTTGACATGATTTACGGACTTGTTCCATTTCATTTTCATATTTCTCTTTCTGCCGCACTCTCTTCTCCAACTCTGTCTCTGTCACACATAAGGTTGTGTGTCTCTATCATCGTGCTCTTCATTGCTCACGCACATAGGATTGAAGGTTAGCACATACATAGGCAGAAATGGCCAAGCGCACACATACACACAGAAACACGCACGCACAACCACACACAAATGCGCCCATGCACACATACACACAAAAAGGCACTCAGAGAACATTAATAATGATCAGCGCCAGTGTGACTTTTTTGAGAGGTCAAACTCGACCCTGACACCAAACCGGAGCAGGGCGAGCGGATGAAAGTGGGTTCCCAAAAGGTCCATTGTACTCACACGGAGGCCAGTTGACATTTAGAAACACTAATAACCTGCTAATGATGCAGTATTTTCATAGAGTTAACCCTGCCAGGGTTCACAGGTACCGCACTGCTTTTTCCATTTGCCCTCTATGGTAAAGTCAAGTGTTTAATCAACGTCTGGTTTAACCGGGGACAAGAGGTGTCAGTGTATCTGATGATTCCCACGATTTGATTTAGATCCTGTGTTTTTTCACCTCCTTTTGTCTGAGCTAAAAGCTAGGTGAGGTGTAAAGGGCTGGCAGTGACCTGGTGTCCATGTACATCATACATACAGCTTCATTAGCAGACACACATTTTTCCTTGAAATATACCATGAGATAAACTTTCGCTTTACTTCCTTATAAGCTCAATTCCACAGTGATATTATTTGGCTATTGAAAGTAATCATGGTAATTCAAAATAACATACTTTTTCCTTACAGATCTAATTAGCAAATCATCATCTCCAGTTGAAGAGGTGTTGAGGTAAGGACAACATATTTTGGGGTTAACATTTCAGTGTTTCCACGTCCTGGTCAGGCATGTTTTGGTCACTTTTGCCTGATCCAATCTAATTCTGACACATTCCTCCACCCATTTTGTGTGGCACAGATAAACCTTTTATGAATTCTCATCATATTATTAAAGAAAAGCTACTCTAAATGCCAGACATTCAACAACATGAGGCCTACGTTTTCACCTCATATGAGTTATACCTCATAAGATCTATAATCATATGGTATCATAAGCAAGTGGCATCATGGCAAGATGTTTCTGCACTCTATCTCTCTCTGGATTTAAACTATTTCTCATAGTCCATACAACATGTTTTGGCACCACACCTTTGGAAGTGGCTTTAAGGAAGGACCTAGTGGTGATATCATTTAGTAAGCAACATAAGGGACTTGCCAATTCTGCAGTTTGTGGGAGGGACAGCGACTAACAAAGTCGCTGTGTGGGAGTGAGGGACAAATGTGAGAACTGAGAATAAAATAGTTTTTTAATTGGGGTTTAGAAGTCGAGGCATCTCCACAATGGAAAAGTAGCTCAGCTTTTCATGGAGGTTGTAGAAACTATGCAAATTTCAATGTATTTCTTGGGGAACCTTTTCATATTTGCTTTGCAAGGGCGTAAATTGTGTGACATAAAAGGAAGTATTTGATAGTGCTTTAAAGGATTAGAAAGTATTCCAACCACGTATTGTCAAGGAAAATATTCACTGGACCTGCCGCCAACCACCTTTGGGTTTGTCAATGACAAACCGAATGGCACTTTACAGATTTCTTCGCAGTGGATTTTACTAAAATGTCCTGCTCCTGACTCCAAAACTGTGATATTCTAAAACTTGTCTACAAGAAGTGAGGGTAGAGCCCACAGAAGTAGCGCACTTCCAATTAGTAAAAAACAACAAAAAATGCACTTGAGCCAAGACCCTAAAGACAACTACCTGTTTTTTTCTCTCCCTTCTCTCCATTTAATTTATATTTCCTTTAGGCCAGGAGCTGTATTATGGGAGTGATTTAATATCCGAGAGGAGGGAGGGACCTGGATTTTCATAATCGTATGATAAGGAAAGGGATTAATAATAAAGAAGGGATTAAGTCTCTTGATCTGCCAATATGGTGGACTGAAAGGTTCCGGTCCCTAGGAGGTGATATGTTCTCCTCTGTGGACAAACCCTTAGTGGGAACCCAATTACACTTGTGTGGGAAACTTAATTTGCTTGCCATGTTATGATTGCTGACCCCCGGAGCACTCTATTCCACACAAGTGCAATCTGACACCCTTTAAGACTTTCAGCGCTTGACCAGAAGTCTCACTATTTATATATACAAAACACATAATCATCTAATCTACACAGCCACTGAATTCATACTCCGGATAGGCAGATGTGCAGGAACACAGATTTCTCTTACAAGATTGGTTGTTTGCTTATCCTTGCCTCTAAACAATATCATGTCGACAGTTAGAAGTCCGTGTTTTGTTAAACTTTTTACTTTAAAAAAACATGCATAATATCCGTAAGACAAATACAAATATAAATGGTGACGCTAAGATGACCCTTGGAGGTTCTGGCTTCCATCCCTCATTCACAGCACTAACTAAATAACACAAGGAATGAAGCACAAGGTTTTATACTGCAGATTATTCTATTTAGAAGCATTTGGAGGGGTTAATGTCATAGTTGTGTAATTCAGCAGCAACACCGACGATTTCTAGTTACGGGGTCAAGACCAACGGCAGGCTAGATGGAATGGTCTTAACCAGCACACTTAAGTAAGCTGGAGGCTCAAGGTCAAAAAGTAAACCCCATAGTAGTCAATGCTTGTCAAGGACTGGACTCTGTATTTACCGACCACCTTATAGTGCAGTAGACCTCAAGAACTGATCTTTATTATGGCTAGCAGTCGAAAAAGAGGATTGGATGGATATATATATATGTATATACATTTATATATATTTATATTGTGGCATCCCTCAGACTGGAGCTGCACCTTGGGATTGGCTTCTCACCCTTCAGCAATGCTTTGGGCCACAGCACCTTTGGATAAAACCATGAGCTAAAGGAACCAATTAACTGCATGGGGAGGAGCTACTTATGTCAGAACATGATGTCAAACTGCTTGTGTTTACATGGATGTGATCAGATAAAGAACTTAGATGCTTATTCACCAATGTAGAGGATCAATAAAAAGGTTATTACACTTATAAATTGACACCATGTCTAAAGATTCAAATCTGCAAACATTTACACCAATCCCGATACATCTGTGTGTGGTAAGGTAATGTTATCTTGAGGTCCAATTGAGGTTCACTACAGGTGTTGGAGTTGCATTCAGGGATTTAATTTACCAATACTGCAGAACAGACGAAAAAGAACGATGACAGAAACTAACATGAAACAGAATACATATTAATCACATATTAACACTGGCCCAGCTCTTGGCTAACTCTTCTACCCCATTGGGTTCAAACAAACCGTGTGGTGCAATGTGCGAATAAAAGCAGGGTTGCTAAAATATCTTCAGATGAAGCAATACTTGAGGGAGAGGGGAGAAACAAATGGACAATATATTCTCAAGATGTATATTTATTGTGAAATTGTTATATTGCATATTGTATTTGCCCTTACAGGGAATAAAAAACAATCAATACATCAAAAATAAGATATTGTGAATTGTAATATCTAATGCTAGGGAGGTCTACATTAATCACAATTTCATTGTTTGAGTATATGTGTGTGTGTGTGTGTGTGTGTGTGTGTGTGTGTGTGTGTGTGTGTGTGTGTGTGTGTGTGTGTGTGTGTGTGTGTGTGTGTGTGTGTGTGTGTGTGTGTGTGTGTGTGTGTGTGTGTGTGTGTGTTTATATCCGCCACAGCCTTAGAGCTGGTTCAACATTAAGGTTGTTGAATTGTGTACACAGTCACGCTGATCCTGCTCTTTGGGAGGTAAGGGGTCAACCAGGGGTGACCAGCACTTAGTAAATGGTAAATGGACTGCATTTATATAGCGCTTTTATCCAAAGCGCTTGGCAATATTGCCTAACATTGACCCATTCGTGCACACATTCACACACAACGGCAGAGTCTACCATACAAGGCGACAGCCAGCTCGTCGGGAGCTGTTAGGGTCAGGTGCCTTGCTCAAGGGCACCCCGACACAGCTAATAGGAACCGGGGATTGAAAAGAAAAATGTTACGTTACATTAATTATATACAGCAGAGGCCAAAGTGTAACAATGCCAGAGTTTCTTGTTGCCGAGTTTAACAGTTGCCAGAATTGAATTGTACATTCTGCGATGATAGGCTCCCTAAGAGTCTGTTTATTGAGTATAAGATCGACCACGCCTTCTCATTGGTTGAAATCATCATCATCATCATCATCATCTTTCTAGTTTATTTTATCCAGGCCGGAATTATTCCTCTTCCAAGCGTGGGGCCTCCCTGACTTGTCGTAAAAGTCCTCTCCACACAGAGCGAGGGGTTCAGGGCGTCTGTGGAATCCATGCCCAGCCTCACTCGGTCCTGCCCCACTACCTCCTCCCAGTAGCCTGCAACGACCCTATTATAAACGTTAATTATATATATATATATATATGCTTCACATCACTCACACCCGTTGTCCATAAATCCCCTTATCCTGTGTGCACACAAAAAAAAAGTAGACATGGGAAACAAAAAACAGTCTTTTAGAGTAGACATGGGAAACAAAAAACAGTCTTTCTCTTTGAGCAACAACAAGCCATTATTTTTTTCTTACCATGCTCGGGAGGAAGTTCTGTTGTAAGTTTTCACCCTGTCCTTCATTTGTTGGATAAAGTTATCCAGTGCTGTCCATGTCCAGTCTGTCTGGGCCAAGTTGTTTGATGGCTAACATGTGTTCCAATTTTAATTTCTCAAATGTTTTATTTGAACAGAAACTACAACATTGTTAATCACAGGTGTAACAACACGCACCATATCTGCATCTGATATAGAAACGACGACAGATACTGGCAGAATAATTGGAGTTAAAACAACAACATTTCTAGAATATGTCCATGGGGCAGACTACTTTACAACCATATAGGCGTCTTTTAGCACAGATTGCAATTCTTATTGCAGCCTGCAGGGTTATGCGACAAACATTTGGAGGAACGTGGTCGCTGAGCTGCCCTGCCCCAACATTGCATGACACTTTCAACTCAACTAGAATCGCCACCATCATCAAAATTTGATGTCAACAGATCAAAAATAGTTGGAAAGCCTACAGAAACTATAGATAGCTAATCTGACAATGAAATTATTAAAAATAGACTTCTAGCAATGATTTACTGAGAAACTTTTTTTTTTTCTTTTGCTTTTTTGTAGTTCGCTGTCCCACCTGGCCATATGGACGGCACGTGCCTGACTCCTCCCAGCGCTCAATGTGACCGAACCACCACAGGCTGTTTTCTTCGCAGCAATACATCTATGTCCTGGATGCCAAGCATTTTGAGGACAGAGTCTGAGCTGACCTCATCCCTGGCTTTGATATTACATATCCAGCGGATCATGGCGCGGTCGTTGCGTCAGAGGCGATTTATAGTCTCAGTTGTTACCGCCCAAGTCTCGAAAGCGTGCAGCATCGCACTCCTCACGCAGGCTGTGTACACACGGCCCCAGGATGTCAGCGGTCAGATGTCGATTGGTGAGCAATGGAACGAGTTGGCGGGTGACGGCTGCAAACCGAAAGCCGTCCCCCCCACAGAGAGCCTTTCTCCCAGGTAACAAGACTCTGCGACGACCTCCAACCTCTCCCCGCCAATCCTCACCACTTCCACTGGTCTTCTGTCAATAGGACGCTCTGTGCCCAGACAGCGAGCATACTTGTAGTCTGGTTCGGGGCGAAGTGGTGCCTTGATGCCACTTCATTTTTTTGTGTACCCAGAGAGAGCAGCCACCACAGAGGATTGCGTTGCTGCCTGTTCCTGTAAAACAGACAGCACACGGGTGCGTCCCGGACTTCAGCAGGTCCATATTCGCTTCTGACACCATGTTCTTCGTTTTTCCAGGTTGACTCGCAGGCCCTTTTTCTCCATTACCGACATCCACATCTGCACCTACACCTGCAGCTCCTCCAGAGAGTCAGCGATGGCCAACATGTCGTCCGCGTACAGCAGCTCCCATGGACATGGATGACTAAAATGTATGGGAAAATGTCAGCTGACAATATATCATAGCAGGTTTTGGAGAGGTTTTGGGCAAAAAAGGATTTAATTTCTTCCAGGATCAATCAAAAGGGACTACATTACGCTATGGAGGGGTATACTCAAAACTTTTAAATACATGGTAACAAGCTTAATTTCAGTTGGTATTCTGGCCTGCCGCACAGTCGCGTTTACATGGACACTTCTCCAATTAGATTTCTAATCGAAATAGATCTATTCCTATCATGCGATCCGAATGTACTGTATCTATGGCATTTACAAAAGTGGTAAGCGTACATTTGTACGTCTCTCGCGCACACCTGCACATCTGGACAGGCGGCAAAATTATTATAATGATTTTAATGAAAGCCCAGCAAGAGGGAGCTTTTCTCTGCCTGCTCCTTCAATTAAGAAGAAGGAGGACAGCACAGCGACGTCAGTTTCTCGTCCGTTCTTTATATCTACCCCCTCCTCCACCGCAAACAATACTGCCGCAAACAGTGCTGTTATGTAAGGGATAATGGACAGAACGCCAGTCATTATCGGGAAAATAAGACCCGACAGGTAGAACCGGACCCCGTCGCGAAGCGGAGGGGTCTTGCTTCGCCCTGAAGGGTATTGTTTTCGATAATGACCGGCGACGTTCTATACATTATCCCGCATATTACATGGCTACTTGCCAAAACAAAAAAATATCTAATATCTTATAATTACCCTTCGTAGTGTTCATCAGTAGAGAAATAGTCTACCAAAGACGTTGACGTCGCTTAGCAACCGGACACGCTGGGTTAGATAAGCTAACGGACTACTTGCGGAGTGATAAGAAAGACGTGAATCAGGCAAAAAAATCCAGCGGTGAAGTTCGGTGTGCATAAAAGTACTGACGGACCAATTACGAACTACTGCAGCTGCTGATGCCATCGCTCCAAGTTTAAATGTAGCCGCACCATCCCCAAACCAATCGGGATAAGTGTATAGGCCTACATGTCGATTATGGCGGACTACACCACCACTTCTATTCCGCATGGAATTATATTCCGATCTGAGAATCGTATTCCGATTGAGGCGTATATATGATAATTGTTCATTCCGTTCTTCACATTCTAATTGGATCAGAAGTGTCCATGTAAACGTGGCTAGTCTGATCCACATTGCACACTTTCTATTGTCACGTTGTGGCTTGGGAAAAGGGACGAAATATACCCCATTCTGCAGCCTCTCGGGATAGCGACTGTCCGTGTTACATTTACCCAAAGCACATCGTTTGATGATGTATATTTTTTTTACACAAACAACATAAATCCACCATTAAATTGTTATATTATGCCTCCTCCCTGTGATTTTGAATGGAGATGTCCGAGCCAATGTCCGAGTATAGTTGAGGCTGGAATGTTATTGGCTCATCTGCGTTCTAAAGGCGGAGCTTAGCGACAGGGCTGTCCCATCGTCTCCAAATTCATTATTGCCATTCAGCGCACTTGTCGCCATCAAAACCAAAGCGCGCAACAGGCGGGAGGTGAACGACTTAGACTTAGACTGGCTGTCACTCATATTACCTGACATTCCAGCCTTGGATGTGGGTATGCAAGCCCAAGGTTCACATTAATGAATGTAGGCCTATTAATGCCATGCACTCTAAGCTATGAAAATAATACATTTATTAAATACAAAAAATTGAAATTGAAATGTATGTTTTTCCTTTGATAGCTTATGGGGAAAAGGGGATGGGGGTCACAAATTCCATCAGAGGTGAATTAGGGGGGCCCTGGAGGGAAAAGGTTGGGAACCACTGCTCTTGACGATGCTTTTTCAGAGACGGGTGAACGGTCGGACAGATTATTGTATGATTACGATGTACATTGCAGGGTTACAATGCAAATGCGTGACCAACATAATTGATCACCAAAATCAAGGGTACCAGCAATGTCATGTTTATGTTTTCTTGGCGAAGCATACTTACCAATGTTTCAGAACTGATCCGAGAACTTAAATAGTGACTTAGCCGATAAAAGTACAAACCCAAATACTTCTCAAAAAAAAGTCTAGCCAAGTAGTAGGCTACCTATCAAGGTCTAAACTGCTAAAAATCTGTTCCCATAAAATCAAATACCATAACTATATTTAGTCTATAACTGGCAAACACACAGTGTCAGTGTCCCCATGCTCTCTCACCTCTGCGCACTTCGTTGAATGAAATTAAAGGGTAAAAAGGTTTTACAAATTTATGTTGTGGTTCCCCCTTTTCAGACACGACACCTTGTCACTAACATCATGCTCATCGGAGAGTGGAGCTTATCTGATGTTCCCAAAAAGACATTGATGGTTGAAGTCATAGTTTAGCGTCACTCCCGGCCTGTACATTGAACATGTAGTACCAGGGTTGGAAAGAGGGAATCTTCTAGTAGAAGATTATCGGCATAGTTGTGAATCCATGTGTGAGAATGTCTGCAACTAACTGTAGAAGAAACTAGGAGATGAATGGCAGACAAGGCTGTGCTCTGTTTACAGGTTCCCAGACAGTGGGGTCTAGATAGAAAGACAAGATGAGACAAATACCTGAGCACTTGACCTCCGCCCCCCAGTGACACTTCCACGTGCGTCATCTCTGCAGGTTATTCACGCTTCCTTTCTTTCTTCATGGGTCCGCTTCTCTGAAAGAGAATGAGCCGATGAGCCCCAGGTCTATATTTCAGGTCTATTTTTCCATTCCATTATTTGCACAGATTAATGTGGTTGATGGTATCAGGGACAGCGTGGCCGGCTAAGCTGTGTCTAATGGGCTCTGCTCCATGCACACCCTCACCAATTACCCACTGTAAATAGTATCTACGCTTTCGCCGCAGGCTTTGTTTATTCAATTCTATTCACTTCATAACCGCATGATTATGATTAAAGCAAATAAAACAGGCCGGCTAGAGAGAGCCGGGCCTCCGAATTGCATCAAAGCGTGCCATGCCGACGCACGCGGGTAAACACTGAATCTCACCGACATTACAACACATCAGCAGACATTTCTCACCATTTCTTTATTGACAAAAAATGGTAGCACAAATTGTACGCATTGACCTCTATAGCGAATGCCACGGACTTTGGGAGTTGGGCGAGAAGAGGGCCATTGTTTTGCAGCCACACTTTAGAAACCAGTCCCAGAGCCCTGCCGGATGTGTGCTGTGTGGAGATGTGGTGTGAGGCAACAGGAAGAGCCCAGGGGTCAAGCCTCGCCATGGGGCCGGGGTTTATGGGTATGAAACCCCATGCAATCAGGGTTAAATAGTGATCTAAAGGAAAGCAGTCTACGCTCCAAACTTATCGTCAATATTATTCACTTGGATGCTATTGAGCTTGTATGTAATGCTGTTCACCTTGGACTATTCATAATACAATGCAGAAGCGTTCGGCTGTCCAGGGATTGAAATAAACAGGAGGTGTGAGTAAGGACATGCTTACATGTAGAAAAATACACTTTGCTTGAACGTTTTTCTGTTGGATATTAAAGAGATGGTATGCTAGTGTTTGAATGTGCAAGAGACTGGATACAAGGAATGTGGATGGACTGGGTGAGGGTGCAGGTGGTACATTCTCCTAGACACAAAAAGCCTCAGTGAAGTTGGATATCTCGTTAATGAGATCCTATGCTGTTTATTTGAATTCACGGTAGGTGTGCAGAAAGCAGAAGAGATTATTATAAAGGGTTTTAAAAAAAAAAATTAAGGCTGTGATTTGTTAATAAGCAACTAGCGAGTATGAGTGAACCTTACACACTACTCATACAATGTTGGAAAAACCACACAGAGTGATGAACTTTAAAATTCAAAAATATCCTTTTCAGGTTAGGGTTAGGGTTAGGGTTAGGTTACCGTAACGCAAACCAACACAGTAATCTTTGGAAACTATGTGGAACTTCACTGCAGCCGTGAATTTCTAGACACAGTTTTGCATCCAACCAGATGGTTCTCCTGGTCCGCTGATGCGTATAGGTGCAGATTCTGCTTACGGCACCAGAAAAGAAGCAGAAAACAGATGACCACGCTGAGGGCCATCATCAGAGCCATAGCACATTGCAACTGACACAAAGTCAGAAGCTGAAAATCTCAATATAGACAGGGCTAAATCTTTCATGAGTGGATCATCTCTTATTCATAGCAACTCTCTATTCCTCATTTTCTTCTGTTTTTTACGATTGAGGTAGTGTGACAGACGGAGGTGACGCTAGCCGCCGCCTGTCACTCGTCCTCCAACGTCAGTTTAACCTTGAGCGCGGCGCATCATTTATAAACTGTGAACATGTGCTACCAGGGTAAGCCCTAGCAAAGGAGATAAAACATACGCTCTACTTAAGATACTTAGCTAGTACATTTCACTTATTGTTAACTGCCCAGTTCTTTACCTGCTCCAATTAATAACGTACAACGGTAATTTACATTTTCTTTCTTTTTCACACATGTTTTTCCTCATCCCCTGTCGACTCTCTCTGTTGAAATGGCACACAGGGGCCCCAGTGATGCCGAGGCCAGGGGGCCAGGCCTCTGGTGAGGGCCACAAGAACTCGCATGTTAAGCTCTTCATACCTCGTTCAGCCATACATATGCATGGGCATGGACATTATGGACCACACACACACACACACACACACACACACACCAACATGCACACACACTACCTGGCTGCCATTCCGTCTTATTTATGTTCCCACCACTAAACTGGGATTCAAAAAGCTATTGCATCAGGTAATTCAAAATGTCCCTAGCATGTTTACTAAAATGAAAAAGACGTGGCCACAGATATATCAGCTTGCAGAGAGAGTGTCTCTCTGTGTCTCTTTATTCTCATTTTAACTCATATGTTACTATCTAGTCCCTAGGTTATCATCCAAGTGTGACCGCTTAGTTTCTGCCAGAAAAATGTATTATTCTGCATCTGCAGTTCTGACTAAATTACATAGGATACCATCTGGTTTCACCATTACTGTACATACAATCTCAATATGTATGTAATGCATTTAATATATTCTGTCAGGAATCACCCATAGATTTAATAATTTATTGCATAAAATGGTAATCAAAGTTAGTTTGGCAATATGTTTCCACTCCTTTCTTGTGTTCCCTGCTGTAGGATTTAAAGAATGACATACAGATGTCAGATACAGAATACCAACAGCATACCAATATTTGACAACTGGCAGGGAGCACGATACAATCCCAGAATCCTCTGTTCAGAAGTCCTTATCACTCAGACAGCAGCACCCAACATTTCACAAATTTAGCATGTGATGGCCACAACCCAAGTTTCTGTTCAGAAGTGCTCACACTTCAACCAACCGCTCTCTATGGTTTATCAGCATCATTATAACGTTATAATTACTATAGCTTAAAGGGGAAATATGCAGGCTTAATTTACCTTAACATAACAGGTTAAGAGTCATTGTGATGGTTCTATAACACTTTATGGGTCGATTGATCGCTGTTTCGACTCCCCCTCGCGCATCTTGGCGGAAAAAGGGAACATGCAAGTTTCTGCCGGCGACCTGTCGCCCACTCTCGCGGGAGTCTCGGGTCTAACCCAGCATTCGTAGTGTTGATCAGCAGAGAAATAGTCCGCCAAAGACGTTGGGGTTACCAGTTACCGGACTACTTGAGGAGTGATACCAAAGACGTCATTAGAGGCAAAAAGGTCTTTATTTTCCTTGACAGCTGTCCGTGAATTATCAAACATAATTCACTGCCGGAAGTTGCGAAGAGCCCATGCAAGTGAACGGAGCGTTCCACGGCATTGAGCAGAACCGTGTAATAATCCATTATTACTCAACTCTAGGGATGCAAACAATTAATCGATTATCGATTAATTGTCGATAAGAGATTACTCGATTAAAATAAATTACTTGCAATTAATCGCGTTTTTAACCCGTAATTCCGCACCCGTACACGTGGGGGCGCGCTTGACGCCAGACGTACTTGACGCACGCAGGAACACAATCGGGAACACAAGTGAGGCAGGACAAGACAAACGAAAAGCGGGACCTGAATCCGAATACTCATACTTGACTACTATATAGTATGCATTTTGTAGTAGCCTACACCAAAAATATAGCGCGCGGAATGCTCAGTACGCATTGTGTAGTACGGATTGTGGCGTACTACCGCCAAAGTAAACCACGGAGTTCACTACGCTATCCCACAATGCAACCGGAGTCTGGTAACGAACGAAGAAGAGATGGCTGACCCGACACCACCAGAAAGACGTTGGAGAAAGCGGCGAAAAAAAGAGACATTAAAAAGAGTAAAATAGTAAAGTAAGTAATTAAGTAAAAAGAGACATTTTTCATTTAATAGCAACGATGACAAGACGGAAAACAGGTAACTTATCAAGGTAATTTTGCCGGCATCTGAGGGGAGATACGTCATCTCCAAACATCCGGTGGAGTTTCGGCGATGTTCGGAAGTGTTCGGAGGCGTTCTACGCATAGCTGTAGACCGTACTACACTGTCAAGTGTAGCACCGTCAAGTAGTAGACACTGAACATAAATAGTATGTACTAAGTATTCGGATTCAGCGATGAAGAGGGCAAAACAGAGTGCAGTATGGAGCCACTTTAAGTTGGTTAATGACGACAAAGACGCCAAATGCACAATAGGGTTGGGCAATCGTCTACAAGCTTCCATCGTCCGATAGCGCCCCCTAGCGATCGCCGATAGTCTATACTATCGGGGGGGGCATCTTTATAATAATTTTATAATATTAATTATTTATAATAATTTATCACTTTGAAAAAAATAGCGTTTTTATTTTTCGAATTTTTTCTTCCCCTTGGACCAGCGTGAGCCTCCGCTGATTTAAGTTTCGATGCGTCGGCGCCGGCGGCGCTGTCATGATGACACACGCTGATGACACACAGCTCGTAGCTGTGTTCGAAATCGTTCCCTATCACGGATATAGTGCACTATATAGGGTGCTCCCTATTTTGTAGTGTTGTTCGAATTCTCACTGGTTAATTTCATGCCCTATATGCACTTAAAATACCCAAAATGTGAGTGTACATATGATGTTCCCTGGGTGTTACTCCCATATACCACAATGCAATGCAGTCGTGTTTTTCCGGAGGAGAAGAAGAAGCTCAATAACCGCAAGCTGCGAAAACTACTACATTTAATGATGGAGTCTCCGGCTTTCGTTTAGAAATATCAACAATTTATTTGGGATTTAACAAGAAAATGAAACATTCAAAATTAATAAGAAAAACCTTGTTCAAGGAAATGTAACATTCAACATCAATACAACCTCCAGCTTTCCTCTAGAGTGCCCGGTTTGTTTACACAATCTGGGCGCATCTGTCTGCGTTACACAAATACCCGGCGCATTTACTGACGCAAATGACGTTTAGAAATGTTCAGCGTAGTTTCCGAATACTCGTTTGTTCGTTCCCTATGTAGTGCACTATATCATGAACACTATAGGGAATAGTGAGTGAGTGAATAGGGAACGATTTCGAACACAGCTCATGTACCACAGCTGTGACCCGGAAATGGTGCAGCGGGGTGTGATGTCATTTCGCCGTGCGAGCAGACCGGTAGGTTTCGAGCCCCTCCCCTCTCCTCTCGCAGCAGTGAGTGAATACGGCAGGTCAGCGCTACATAGTATGTTTTCCACCGGTGCCAGTTCATTTCAATTACAATTTGCGGTGCTTTTTAAGTTGAAAAAATAGCTACCACAGCGCTTTAAAAAAAAAATAATAATAATAATTATCCTTAAAATATAATTATCGCCTTTTTATCGGCTACTTGAGACGATCGACGATGGAATCCATCTATCGTCGATAGTCGATAGAATCGACTATCGGCCCATCCCTAATGCACAATATGTGGAAGTATTTTAAAGTACAACAACTAAACGACTTTGTTGAATTACCACCTAAATGTGTCACATTCAGAAGGAAATTCAGCTTCTCAGAAGAATTGCCGCTTATCAATTAATCGATCATCGATCGATCAGATGAAACAACTATCGATTAATGAATTACTCGATAATTTGCATCCCTACTCAACTCTGTTATTATTTTTTATTTATTTTTATCCCCCAGCGTCCCCCAATGTCGGCGAGAGAAAAGGGAGACTGACCAACAGAGAGGCCAGACACGAGTAAACGTTGGGTGAGCTTCTCAGGAATAGCGTGAACTGAAAGAAAAAGAAGACTGCAAATTGGATGCCGACATGCTCTGGAAATTGTAAGTACCCTTGGGTGAACTTTGTCCCCTTTGTATTGTGGCTTCTTTATGATGATAGTCTCTAGTCGCAGTGTGCAGACCATTAGGTAAGATAACATTTATATTATTTGATCCTTCTCAAAGCAAAGCTTTGTTATGAGAACATATGCATGAAAGGAGACAGTATTTGTGTTCTTTTTTTATAATATATGTTATTTTTTACAATTTATTGCCATTGGTGTAATCTAGCATGCTTTACTCTGTGCTGGACATCCTGGTTAGGCGAGGCACAATGGATAGCTTAAAAAACAGTGTTTAACACTAACATTATGCATCCCTGCCCATTTTAAGTGGGTATACTCATCATGCCTTCAGTGTGTCTTGAACAACCACACATCAAAGGTTGCCCATATTATATTGATATTTTATCGTATTTGTCTAAATGCATACTTGACTGTAGATAGATTTATGTGTGAAGTTAACAACACAATAGATAAAAAACAGTGTTTAACACTAACATTATGCATTCCTGCCCATTTTAAGTGGGTATGCTGACATCTTTTTACTGGATAAAGTGTGAACATGTGCATCATGTAGACTACAGTACTGTACACAGCCTAACAAACACATTATTGGTTTGTTTGCATTCAGAGACTCTTTCAGATGGCTTTGACAGAAGAGGCGAAGCAGAGGCTGTCTGAAGAGGTCTGCGACACCATCCTGGCTCACACCAAAGCGAGGTTCTCTTTCACTGGCCACCTTGTTGTATGCTACCTTAGTAGGCTACAAGGAAATATGTTTGAAAGGTACTGCCATTCATTTCCTGATGATGCTCTGAATGCCACTGTGAAGGCATATCCCACGCTGAATAAGGCAAAGCTCAAGACGGAACTGTCTTTGATCTATGAGAATCCTGAATCAAGGCTTGCTGTGGTGCACTGGCGCTGTACCAGGTTATCATGAGCTACAACCTCCAGGAGACATTCTCTGAGACTGTGACTTTGTTGAACATTCTCAAAACTACTCCTATGACAACAGCTGAAGCTCAGAGATGTTTCTCAACTTTGAAAAGAATGAAGACATTCCTGCGAAATTCAATGGGCCAGGAACGTCTGAATGCACTGGCCATGCTCTCCATGGAGAGGGAAGTCCTCAACATGCGTGATTTTAATGACAAAGTCATTGACCGCTTTGCTGCACTGAAAGAGAGACTAGCAAAGGTTCAGTACAAGTAATGTAGTGTCTCTCTCTCTCTCTCTCTCTCTCTCTCTCTCTCTCTCTCTCTCTCTCTGTCCCTGTCCCTGTCTCTCTCTGTCTCCCCCCCCCCTTCCCCTGAGGATGGACACTGGGTTACAGCGGCCCTCACAACCCCACACCACCACCCAACCCCTTTCAAGTGTATATTGTATATAGTTCCCTGCAAACCTATGGCGGCATCATGCCTTCAGTGTGTATATTGTGTATAGTTCTCTGCAAACCTATGGTGGCATCATGCCTTCAGTGCATATTGTATGTAGTTCTCTGCAAACCTATGGTGGCATCATGCCTTCAGTATGCATATTGTGTATAGTTCTCTGCAAACCTATGGTTTCATCATGCCTTCAGTGTGTCTTGAACATCCACACAAAAAAGGTTGCACATATTATATTGATATTGTATCGTATTTGTCGAAATGCATACTTGACTGTAGATAGATTTATGAGTGAAGTTACAAACACAATAGATTGGCCGTAACACACTCACCCCTTTTAGAATCACATTATCTCTCTCTCTCTCTCTCTCTCTCTCTCTCTCTCTCTCTCTCTCTCTCTCTCTCTCTCTCTCTTTTTCTCTCTTTTTCTCTCTTTTTCTCTCTCTCTCACACACTCACACTCACGCTCACACACACACACAAGGATGGGGAAGGGTCATCAAATATCTCCTCCGAAGCTGTAGGGGTCGCTCAATGCGAGCTCAAACCAAGAAAACAGCGAAGAAGTAGCCAAAGTTGCATAGTTCCCCTTTAAACCTCGGCTACCCTAAGAGTGACTGTGAAGCAGATTACTTCGAACACGCGTTCTTGTAAAATTTTAGTGGCTGTGTTCTAAATATGTATATACATTATTATTTTTAACAATTGTTCAATCATTTTCTTTTTAAATAACGATCTATAATGGTCACTCAATGAGATATGAAACGCACCATATTATATAATGTGGGTCATCATAGGCTAAATCGTATTTCCGTCCAAATGTTACTTTTTTGTACGATTAGGAACATCCGGAGGGCTCTCCATCTTTGTTGCACAACATTCTAGAAGCCTAAGAATGAGGACTTACACAGATTTGGCAAAAACAAAGGACAATAAACTGATTTTAGAATATTATATTGATGGGGTGATTTATTCCTTTAAGTTTGCAACAATTCCCAAATTGATAAGCACTCAACACCTCAAATCCTCACTTTGTCTACACATTTTATCTTTTCATGAAATCTTACTACTATAATAGCAGGCCTGTCGCCAGGGCCGTTGCTACAATTCCTGGGCCCCTAGACAAGATTTACTGATGGGCCCCCCTGCGCTGCATTGTTGACGGGGGGGGGACGGGGACGGGGACGGGTGGAAGGAGCAATTGTTGACGGGGGGGGGGGGGGGGGGTGGAAGGAGCAATTGTTGACGGGAGGGGGGGGGGGGGGGCACTATGGTAGTACTATGGGCTGGTAGTAAAAATTATTATTATTATTATTTTTTTTTATTTTTTTTGTGGGCCCCCCCTGGGCTGTGGGCCCCTAGAATCGTCATCACCTTTCACCCCTTATCGACGGCCCTGCCTGTCGCACAAGTTACTCAAGTACGCATGTGCCAAGCGCAAACGCACACCGCAAGCACGCACATGTGCACGAACATACAAGGAAACGCACACACATGCGCACACACTAAACACACACACACACACACAAGCACGCGCACACACCGCATGTCAACACAAAGGCAGTGACACATACACGGAAGCTCACACACACGCGCACACACGCACACGCACACGCACACAGTTAAGACCAGAGGCGGAGTGGCCGTCGGGACGATCGGGAGATTTCCCGGTCGGCCGGCGAGGTCAGGTGGACCGGCCCGCAATTGTGTAGCGGCCTGCGAAGTCAGTTGGACCGGCCCACAGTTGTGAGCGGCCGCGAAGCATCTGCAAGCCGGCCCTGAGCATAATTAATTCCCCGTCAAGACGCCGCGAAAATCCCCGAAATAAACAATACATATCTTGTGAACATCCAACCAATATGTATACCACTTGCTTACTCTCTATTTCTCATTCATGGTTTTTTTTATATTATTTTTTTTTACTTTTTTATTTTACTTCAATTAATTCTTCATTATTCAGGCGTTACAGAAGTTTCATAGCCATAAATAAATAATACGAACTACAGTTTACTTTAATTTGTTTGTTCTTGAATTGACGTAGAATGGAGCAAAGACTCCTGGGATTGGGAAATGCGTTTATCCAATAAACAGCTTGCAGGGCAAGTCCATTTTCGGAAATGTAGGGGGATATATGAGCGGCCCCACGTCTAATGGAATGACCCTAAATACACGTCAGACAGAGAAGGCGAGCAAGTTCGTGGTTGCTTGCTTTTGTTTACCGGCGTTGCTATGGTTACCGGTCTTGTAAGGAAGTGCGCCAATTCTCGGAGTGCCAATTCTCTTCCTCACAGAGCAGAACTGTGGCCTATTTTACACATTTTTATTTTCTTAATTATAATTATATCATTCATTTTTACAGATTTTTTTTTTATTACTGAAAAATCAAACAAAAAAACCCGTTGTTGGTGGGGGCGGGGGGGGGGAGGAAGGGCCGGACCGGGGAGGATTCTCCCGGTGGCTATTAGTGTCCCACTCCGCCCCTGGTTAAGACGTTTAACGGCACTGTCATCGGCACACGCGCACGCACATGCGCATGAACATACACGGAAACGCAAATACACAACACACATACACAAGCACACGCACACACCGCACGTCTACACAAAGGCAGCAACACATACACGGAAGCGCACACACACACACACACAAACACATGCACACGTAAGACGTATAGAGGCTGCCATCTGCACACGCGCAGGTAAGGACACACACGCAAGCACGCACATGCCACGAACATACACAGAAACGCACACGCATGCGCACATACTACACCCACACACACAAACAAGCACGCGCACACACCACACGTCAACACAAAGGCAGCGAGACATACACGGAAGCGCACGCACACGCGCGCAGGTACGAATTTTAACGGCTCCGCCATCGGCACACGTGCAGGTAAGAACACACACGCACGCGCACACAGCGCAGCGACACTCGCCCAGATAAGAAGGTATGTTTTTAAACATAACGGCTCCGCCGTCGACAAACCCTCCCAGGTAATACGTTCTGTCTATAGACTATATGAATTGCGATAAAATAAGGGAAGAGACAATTTCTCACCTCGACAGGCAACAGCAGGTTGTTCATTTTGTCATATAAAAACCGTTAAATTCAGACACCGCTTCGACCGGCATACAAGTCAGGTGATCTTAAAGAGACAGTGTCCCTATAACGCAACGAAAAAAATTCAATAACAAGGTAGGCTATGGTGAATTATATCTATAGAGTCCACCACCACATGACTACACTTTACTCTCCTCCTTGAGCCTCCCGAAATGTCTTGCGATATTGATATCCCACTTCCCCCCTGCGGATCTTAGGTTTTGTGCGAATGCTATGTGTGACTAGGCTATTACTGCCTGTCTTGGCCAGGACACTGGAAGAGATGTTTAATCTCAATGATGATTATTATTTTCAACTCAATAGTAGTTGCCTTCCATTTTAAAATGTCAATGCACTTATCGGCCCTGAATAACTATAAAAGCAATTTAATAATTGACTTGCATGCATAGTATACTCTACTTCCCATTGAACAATTACCCTTGTTAATTACGACTAGAGGTGGAGAAAACTCAAGTAATATTAATACTAGTCTCCTTTTAAGAAGTCCAATATAAACCTTTTTTCCCCTTCAGTTGTACAGTCTGTGAGGTTCAGCTTCGTCGTGCAGTATGCAACAGACCATTACACAGCACTGATGCTCACCTCTATATTTGCCAACATGTGCATGACCTTGAATGCTTAGCCCGGCCTCCGCGTCCTGAATAAGTGCCCTCTCTTGATGAATATTTCCCAGGGATGAGGATGTTTTTACAGTGTGCTCATGGAGCCAGCGTGTGATGCTACGTGCTCCGGCATCAGAGGCCTGACATGAATCTCAAACAGAGGCTGAGTTAGGCCCAATCCCATTTCCGCCCCTTACCCCTTCCCCTTACCCCTTCCCCTTGTTTTGACAGGGTAAGGGGAAGGGGTAAGGGGTAGAAATGGGATTGGGCCTTAACATGGGGGATCATCACGTGTGTGGAGAAGATGTCCCCCGGACCAGTAGCCCCCCATTCTTTCTACAGGTTACAGTATGGAATACAAATACATTAAAATTAAACATCTCACTTAATCAATGTGGAAGCATATCTAGAGAGTGTTTTGACTTGCTCCTTTAAGGGGAAAATACCTCAAGAAATTGGGGGATGGCAAGGAGGCACAAGTTGCATGTAAACCTACTTCTTTGAACTGGCGATGTCAGACTTGGAGGTAGCATGGCAGCTGTTGGTGGGATATATTTAAACGGCATAAGGCCTCCTGGGGCAGGATCCTGAGTGCTGATCATGTCACCGAGCGCTGGTTGATGTCTGCTAGCGCACGCTTGCCCTGTCGTCTCTTCACACAGCCGCCAGCCTGGCTTCACATTGCAACAGAGGTGAGATTAGAGATTTGGTATTATTATTATCACGCTGCTAGTGGCAACTAAATTACTGCAGGACTCACAACACTTGTTAACAGGATACTTTATTGAATAAATTAATTGTTTGTGATGTATGCATAATTTAACTATAGGGAGTGTGTCACTGCTATAACATTCACTAAATGTCATAATATTATTCTCTGTTCGCTCACCTGCCCCACTGTCTAAGACAGCTCGTTGCTTATGTCATTACTCAAAAAAAAGACATCACGTGAACATGCAGTCCCTAATATAAACACATCATTATGTCCTACAAAAAATGAAGCCCGTTTTAAATAGTGGCCTTCATCATGGCTTCATGATCAATGGTTGAAATTCCCACAGACTCTAAACCATGACCATCCAAAGGCAATCCAATCATGTCTGACAATAAACTGAATGATGTGCATCATCTGCACACATTACCATCAATTTCTTGACTCCCAGCGTTGGGATTCCAAGAGTTTGTTCCCCAAGGAGCTCAGCCAAGCTTTAAGCAACTCTGAGCAAGATGCCTAACCCCAAACTTTCTCCCTAATGACATGCATCGGTATTCCCTGTGAGCAACTTTGGATAAGAGCAAAATTACTCCTAAATATTAATCGTCATTGCAGAATATGGAATGATTTCAATTATAAAAAATAAACAATTATTGCATTAATGTCTTGGGGGGGATATGCTGAGCCATCAGAGTTGATTTTGTAAAATTGTGTTCCATTAACAATGACATGTGTTTCTTAGGGTTGATAAAGGATAAGGCAACACTATAACACTATAAAATATGTAGACGCTATCCCTCCAAAACATTACTTTTAAGTCACAAAAATAATGGGAGTGGAAAGAATTGGAGCAGATTAGAGCATTCAAAAACGGGATGGAAGACACTGGCAAAATCAAAGGCTTTTACGCCAGCTAGTTTTTTTTCTGAATCATGCTATTACTTTAGTAACAGTATTAAAATGGCAAAGATTACTATGTTTAAGATCGTAGAAAACTAAAAACACAATTTTGGGATGATTTTCAGATGCAGATTCTAAAAATACTTTTTGTGTAAACATACATATAAGAACCCTTGGATTAGATTTGCTGAGAAATACATGCAAATGTCCAAATCTGGCAAATCCTTAGTCCAAGAACTAAATTATTGGGAGCCGAAAGCAACATTGGATTTATATCGGAGTTTACCGTATGGGTGGTTCAAATGATAAATAATCCACCAGCTGCGATTCCGGTGAGTTTACACTAGAGCTGGAGCCTCACATTTCTGTGCAAAGATAATCATTTCCCCTCTTAATTTTTTTTTCAAACCGTGAAATACAATAAACTCGGAAGGGAACAGGCTTGTATTTAGAGGACATTTCAAGGAACGGTTATCAAATTAATAATCAAATAAAATCAGAATTAATAATGGTGATTTTATTTGATTATTGCTCTTTTGTTTTGCAATTACATTTTTGTTCCTAATGACAGTTGCCAAAGAAGAGGTTGTAGAAAAGGAAACTCCTTTAATACTTCTTTCTTTTAACATATTCATGACAAGGTCACTGGTGTAGCCACATGGGGCACATTGAAAGAAAAAGACGCCATAAATAACAATAACCGGTAGGTAGAGATAGAGAGAGGACAGAGTAATATAGGTGCTGAATTGAGATAAATCATAATGCTAGAGGCAGCAAGAACATTATGTATGAGTGTCCATGTGTGCGTATATGGGCGCACAAAGCTCTTATGCATAAAAGCTCCCATGCCATGCAACATCAATAAAAAGAAAACGTGTGCTTCTAAATCAGTTTTTTGCATTTGCACGTGTGCGTGTGTGTGTCTTCCCACAAATGCAAATGTAATATGATCCAATCCCGTTCCCAACAGCCGCTCATGGAAAAGATGTTAGATCTGCCATTTACTCCTGATGGGATGGGGATGTCGTGGGGAATCATTTTAATAGCATGGATGGCAACAGGGTCGAGTTGTGGAGAACACACTCCATGGATAATTAATGTGGATTAGCGTGCTGCCGCTACACTTTGCACCAAACACCTAACCCTGATGTGAGATTTCCAGGACAAAGACAAGCACACATGGTGGAGGAGGACTTACCAATCAGGACATGAATGAACCTGAACCTGCTGTGGCCCCGCCCCCTTACCCAGATCACCAACCAGGAGATGAATTAACCTTCTGTGGCCCCGCCCCCTGACCCAGAGCACCAACCAGGGTATGTATTAACCTGTTGTGGCCCCTCCCACTGATTTCCAACCAGGCGAGAACACTGGAACACTGATTTATTTGATCATGTAGCTTCTACATGCATGCATAACATGTTCATAAGTATCAGGTTTGTTCATTTTCTTCCCAGCCTAGGAGTCCATGTTGTTTAAAAACAAACAAAAATATCTTAAAATAATGATAACAGAATTAGGCAATATACACAGTATCATTAAACAATTGTTTTATTGTTATAATATTAGTAATAATACTATTAACTTTATTATTTCACATAGATAAACAGTGTCTGTATTTCTTGAGCTATAAAAGGGGCCTGACTTAGGTGAGCTGTCCCTGCAATCCTTTTCTCTTTCATCAAGTTAATCCCCCCACCCCCCATGTACATGGGGATAGAGCGCAGTGGGGAGGGCGGGAAACATTTTCATTTGGAGATGGTTAAAACATTGTTTTAATGTAGCAGGGAAAGCTTCCTCTAGGCTTTCCACACGAGCTCACACACACACAAACACATACACGCAAACACATACACACACACATACACTCGGCTGTTCCTATCCTTGGGTTTGAGGCATTACATTAAAAGCCTTATTACAGTATTTGACATTCAAGATGATTAAATGTTATGGTGCAGGCCAGACTTTTCACCAACACGCATTATTTGAAGAAACCTGGAATAACCTGCTTTGGAATCTAGAATAACTGCCCAGGGCTGTATGTTTAGAAAATAATGGACTGAACTATGAAGCATGTCTTTTGAAAGAGACTCTTTATGCACACACCCCACTTTGAGCAAGATATGTCCTCTAGTGTATTCTAATCAAGATGATAATAAGAGCACACCATTTCTGGTGATATTTTTACAATATGAAAATGAATCAAAAGAACAAGCCGTTTCAGCTCGCTTAGTGTTGTACAAAACTTAGCATATGTTATCACCTAGTTATCACCAGTTTCAGCTTCAGACCAAAAGGTGCATTCATGCAACCATAAATCAGCAACACTTCAGAACAGTGTGATTCATTTAATAATAATAAGTGCACTAATATTAATTATTAAATTAATTATTACTAATCCATTCAGACTCAATGTTTCTTCTTACATTGCTTTTGTGGTGTGGGGTGGGGATGGGTGTGGGTGTGTTGAAGAGGATCCGTCTATACATTCTGCCATAAATAAAACCAAAAATGTATGGTAATTAGGAAATTAACCTTGATATTAGGCGTACCTATTATATCAAATAGATACCCCCCCCCCCCGAGCGCGCCCCCGCCCCCGCCCATGTCCTAGATCTGGAGAGAGATACACAGCTGGGGGGACAAACTGCTGCTCCCCCCCCACACCCCTCATTCAGCCTTAATTATGACTGATTAAAGGGACTTCAACACCCCAGCATCTGGGAGTCAGCGATGGAGTGGATTAGCAACCTCAAAGGGAGATTTGTCGGCGCCTCAGAGCTATAGACTGTGCCTCTAATCTTTTCGCTGCTAACATGTGCTCCTGGAAACAAAAACTCACACACACGCAAACACAGACATACACACACTGTAGGAGGCTAGTGCGAGGGTTTTCCAAGCCACTAGGTTGAATAGAAAACCAGCGCCTAGTTCAAAGTCAATGGTAGCTTATTTAGGGGGAATTTACATCCAGGGGAAGTGGGGGAGGTAAACTCCCTAATTCAAAGCACGAGCCTTAATCAGTCTGTTTGTCCAGTGTCCAGTGTCCATTGTAATCAGATGGCCCAGGTCACAACGGGTAATCAATCCTATTCGGTCTCTCTCATTTCGGCGGTACAGTACTCCCAGAAGATCACACACATACTTTCTGTAGTTTGCTAGCCACCCAATGTGGCAGCCTGCCCTCCCTTTTAACCCGGAGAACTCCTGTTTATTGATCCTCGGGTTTACCTTGTTAAGATAGGAAGTCCTTTTAAGGCTTGGGGTTGGAGCCTGCACGATATCTCCCTTCAATAAAAATTCCCCTTGTCTGCCACAACGCGTGCACACAGACACACACCTGATGTCACAACCTTTCCATGACCACATCCTTTTTGGTGTGGGCTATTGAAGTCAACAGACCACAACGGAATACCTCACTAACAGTGGCAGAAAGACAATGTGCTGCCATTTCATTCTGGGGCCAAAAATGAAAAAATAAGTACCCAAGCACTACGAATCAAACCAGATCTAATAAAACAGGTTCCGGCGACTTCCAATCCTTAGCTTGATCAGAGCCCGGAGATCGTGATTTCTTTTAAAACTTTAAAACATGGTGTGAGCCATATCGTTTTTAGATTCTACTGACTATATTCTACCCATCCCACATTGTGTTTTTACATGTGCTGAAACAACACAATGAAAACCAACATTAGCTAACACTTTTAACAGCTTTTAGTCATTCAAAACATTCTTACAAATCCAACGATACATATTTAACTGATGATATCTTTAACAGATTTATTTTTCCTAATTTTAGTGCTCCTGTCTGCCTGTCCCATCCCATTGTAATTATACGGCCACTCCCCCGGGCGGTTGCAGTTTGTTTCTTTGCTAGAACTCTTTAATTATATATTCCAAGTCATTGACCACCTGTCTGTGCTGGCACCTAAAGGTGCCAGCGGACATCCTCAGCCCATTCCCCATGGCTGACAAACACCACTGAAACCAATCTCACAATACCTGCTTTGACAGACAGGTAAGAGGCGGACTGAGGTCTCTAACAGTCTTCCATAGCGTCATCTGAATGGCAGAGGCATCGTTTTCTCTTTTCCTCTTTGTTCCGGAGGGGTGAAGGACCTTATTAATTGCAAGAGTGTATTTACTTTGTTAGAGGATGAGAAAGGCACTGTGTTGCATTTTGTGTTGGTTGTTAAAGATCCCATATCATGCTTTTTTAGGGTTAATAATTGTATTTTGGGGTACTACTACTAGAATAGGGTTACATGCATGTATGTTAAAATACCCCTTATTATTGACACACTGTTCATATCTGCAAAACCAATTGCAGCCTCTTTCAAAAACGTTCTGTTTTGTATCATGTCGCTTTAAGGCCCCCCTCCCAAGTATACCAATCTGCTGTAATTGGTCAGCATGCCCATTCTGTTATGATTGGTCGAAAGCTTTTTGGGTGCTTTGGCAAATTCATGCCCCCGAGAATTTGTAAACATTGCAAGTTGCCGGGAGGTGGGACTTCTGCACTTCAGCCCCTCCTACTGCATGCAGCCTGACGTCACACTGTTGCGGAAGCAAAGTTTGAGTGCGAACAAGCTTTTTCAAGCATGATATCACCCCTTTAAAAGGAATTGATTGTTTGGTGTTTGTCAGCATTGACCTCTATAAGTGGCACACTCTGACAACTGCTGGCCTTCTTCAGTTGCTTCCTACCGCCCAAATGAATGCTAACTGCCCACTGATGACCTGCCCTTCCAGCTCACTTCCTCTGTAGGCTTTTTAGGGTAAAACACTTGCCCAAAATATACCCCACCCTACTAGCCCACTGAGTATAACAAGCCGTAACACAGACGTATACACCAACGAAAGAAACATAAGCTAACCAATGTACCTAGCTAACCAACGTTGAAAATGTGTAGGCCAACCTATGTGTGCCTGTGTGCAACAGATGGCCCCTCTCCTTCCTTCCTCTTTTTTTTGACAAGACTGGTTGCGACACTTCACCTGTGATTGCCTGAAAACCGTTACGGGCACACCTGTCATGTGACATGAGCGATGTAACAGAGCCGCCAGGCAAAGTAGCAGAATTCATAAATGTGTCTCGCTCCCTCTCTAGAGGCTGCTCTTTGTGCAGGGCTCTTGAGCGCATCTCGTTATAAGAGTGGTGTAAGGAGACGCATGCTGTCAGCCCATTGGCCCTTCCCGCCCAGTTCACTACGGACCACTTTGAAAATGTCGTTCAGTCTTTCTTTGTGTTTTGAGATGCACAGTTCAGTTAAAATAGAGTGATGTAATGTCACTTAAATCTGTGTCCAGAACTCACTTGTTCCCTCTCTGCCTACACGCATACACACATCCACGGTCCCACACACACATGCATACACACATCCACGGTCCCACACACACATGCATACACACATCCACACACACACATCCACATGCCCACCCACAAAACCAGACACACTCACATCCGCGTGCCCCCACACACACTCGCACACATTCATGTGCACACACACATGCACAAATCCACTTGCCTACACACACGCGCATACACACATCCACACAGACGCATACAAATATCGATGTGACCACACACACACACGCATACACACATCCACGTGCCCCCACACACACACACGCATACACACATTCACCTGCCCACACACACACACGCATACACACATCCATGTTCCCACACACGCGCACATGGAACAAAAGAAGCCGGCCAAGAGCAGCATGTCCGTGGAAGGGTACATGTGCAAGCACAACAATCCCTGATGTACTTGAAATAAGACCACTTTGCAAACGAGTGGCTGAAACGGGTGTGTAGGCCCGTTGCCCAGCAGGGGATCCTCATTACTTCACCATATAGCTGGAGGTCATGCGTCGCTTCCTCCACAGTGCTGGGTCTAACTCTTTTTACAGTTCGCCATCCTGTGACATTTCCCCGTGTTATTAATGAGACAGGAGGAGGGAATGCAGGGACCAGCCAAACCTGCCTCAGTTTAGCCCCCTGGGGAGGGGGGCCTCTGTCCTATTTACTTACGTGTTAAATATTCTGTTGCTGTTTCATTATGAGGATGAAACTCTGCCCCCGGCTTGCAGTGACGTGCTGACACTTAAGTGTGAAAATGTAACTAAACATTTAGAACATAAAGATCTACTGGGGTCCCAGTCACCATAGCAGGAGAGCCAATGCCTAAAAGGTAAAATCTCATGTGGTTTGACTCAGGTTTACTGTCGCTTGGTGTATTAAATGTATTTTATTCAATGCATTTATTTAAACAGAGGTGGTATTTGTAGTGTTGGATAATCTGTTAATCTATTCCATATGCGTTCAATTTCCTTTGCTACTGTGAATGCATGCAAGCTAGCGGGACGTTTGGGCCGGCCACAATTTAACAAGATGCTTTAAAATAAGGAAGCACGGCAGATGGAAGACATTCTTTCTGGCGTGAAGCTCTGCAGTAACTGCTGTTGGAGCAGTTGGTCTAAACTCAATGAACGTCTACAAAACTAAAAGAGAAATACCGGCTGTTGTGATAGGAAGAAGAAGGAGGGAAAAGAGTTTTATCTAACTAAAATAAACGTGTTTACTGTCCAAAGTATTGCCTTCACACAACCCAACGCTCGACACGACTGTGATGGTCAAACTAATTCCTTGGACCCTGACAAAAAAAATCATAAATTGCCCCCATCTCCCTACCTGGCTAAGAACCTTCTTTACTTTGTTCTGTGTCACTCAGGCTCAGTAAGCATCAGCCTCATTATTTAGCAGCAGGTTGAATCCACTCGTATGCTTATGAGCCTCCAAGATCAATAACGGGTATTTATAGCCTGCAGCAGAACCATACCAGAGTCACACACACACACGCTGGCACACACACATGAGCGCATGCACAAGCACACACACACACACACACACACACACACACACACACCCATACACACACACACACACACACACACACACACACACACACACACACACGCCACGCACACAAACACACACACACACACACAAACGCTTGCACACGCAAATGAGCGTACACACACACACACACGCGCATACCATTGTCCCCCTTGGCACTTTAGGAGCAGCGGGGGCCGCTCTGACTGCACCGGCTGTGGGGGCCCCTCCAGCCTTTATTCATCCAGCTCTGGAGGACCAGGAGTGTTGTGCTGTTGACACACAGGCCTGGCTCGTGTCCTATCGCGCAGCTGACCTCTAGCATGTGGACCCCCATTCTCCCACCTCAGCGGGGGGTTTGGCCACGAGAAGAAAAGAGGGCGCCGTGCATCACACACTCAGAGCTCTCCCCCTGTGGGGCCTCGCTCTGCTGGAAAGGCAGTGGCATTAAAACCCCTTGCTGGATCCCTCCCCCATCATCCCATTTATGCATCCAAATATTTTTCCTTCAGCCTTGCATTGCAAATGTGTTCTGTTAAGAGCATGGCTCCATTTCCCTGTAGTTTGGCGCGGTCGGCTCTCGCCCAGAATCCTTGTCAGGCTTCCATTGAAATGTAATACATGAGCATCCGCTAAAAAACATTGTGTGCAGAACATTGGGCTTGGCAGAAGGAAGAGGTAGGAGGGTGGCAGTGGAGTGGATTGAGTGCTTTTGTGACTGAACATGCCAGGGGTGGACGGGATGTTGATACGCAGAATTGTTAGGAATCTTCTAGATCTGGCACACATATAAACTAAGTTGTATTACAGTCCTATTACAGTGGAACATGAATGTTTGTTCACCAATCGAAATTCCTCATGCTTATTATTTTGTACAGTAACATTTCAATATATTAAGAATAGCATTAACAATGCATGAATATGCATCAGTCCCTCATGGGTTCATGAAACATCTCCAGATTCTATAACACAGCAGCTTATTTAACATTTGACCGGTTTTGCCAGTTTTCACCATAGCTCCTCAAAACTTGTTCAGTGTTGACCCCACACCATTTCCGTTGGACCCTTCCATCCCCTCGGTCCTCATTTATTTTTGTAACGGGTCAATGCATCACGTTTGGTAGGAAGGTAAATAATGTGTGCGTCTGATAGGGGGATTGAGGGCAGATTAATAGGAATAGCAGCCCTGCTGGTAAAGCGGCCTTGTGTCTTTTCTTTTTACATTTCTTCCTCTTGTCTTGCACCTTTAATCACCTGCAAGAAGTCTTGAGTGGGCTGCGGGGGGTGGGTGGTGTTGGTGGAGGCAGGTGTCATATTAGCGTACTTCCCAGCAGCACTTCCCAGCGTTCACAGAGAGCTGGTTTCCTCGGCTCAGCCCTGTGGGAAGGGGGTGCTGATGGGTGCAGGGAGGTGTGGCGTACCCCCCGCTCAACAGGAGAGAACCAGAGGCATGCTGGGGGTGCTGAGCCCAGAATTGGGTTTATCTCTGAATCGTTGCTGAGGCACACTTTTTTCTTTTTCATAAAAAGGATTTAACCCCATCGATGTATAGACGGGGTTCTACCACAGCTCTGGTCAAAAAACAACTTTGACGAGTTCAAGGCCAGGGCTTTTCTAGTCCGAGTCAAGACCAAGTCCAAAGAGGTTCGAGTCCAATCAAAACCGCGTTCAAGAGGTTAGAGTCCAAGTCAGGTCAGGTAGCCTGTTCCTACCAGCCTCTCGTACTTCATTTCATTTATACAGAACTGAAGGGAAATTCAAATTGTGCAGAGGTACTTAGGCGGGCGGAGCCAGGCTAACAGTCAGGGCCGAGACAGAAAAAATGAACCTCTTCAAGAATACTTAATTACCTGTTATCATTTTGTGTGATGCTAGAAAGAGTCCAAGACAAGTACGAGACAATAAAAAAACGTCTTGAGTACTAGAGCCCTGGATTCTACAAATGTTATCCCAGGTAGCATGGGCTGGAGTATACATACAGCGAAAAAATTGCTATTATTCAAAAGTTTGTCTAGACATCGCTGATGTTGGGTGTTTACCCAAATGTTACCTAGAAATTGGAATATAGATTCTCTTGAAGACCTTTGTCGTCCAGAACGCATTTTAGGCAGTTGTTTCATTAGGAAATGTCACCAGTACGATAAAACAGAGTAAACTAGCCTTCATCATCTCCGTATGCATTACAGAAGCGAATATTGTCATTGTTCGGTGTCGGCTGCACACCAATGATGTAACAGATTTATGCCATGAAATTCACCGACACTATCAAATAAACACCTCTACTGCGCCCTACTGTATGCCCTTCATTCAACAATGACATCCATTCATCTGCATCCCTGCTGTTTAATCCTGTCTAAAGATGTCTGTTGCATACGGACTGCAGGATTACACACTGATACAAAATCCAGAGAACGAAGCACAGGAATAAATATTGGTAGATATAAAGAATACAACCTTCTTCTCAGGAATGTTAGTAGCATCGTTCCCCCCCCCCCCCCCCCCCTGTGAGCTGAGGGGGGGGGGTCAACCTGCTCTAGAAAGGAATATAGTATTAACAACGGACATATACACACATACAGACAGACAGCTGATATCGATAAACAGATAGATAGATATTTAGACAAATAGATCCTGTCTTGGTCAAAGCATGAGGGAAATATGGCAGAAATGCGTCTTATCTCAAAATGTAATTCCAGTCAGATCTGTATACAATAAGTGAGCAAACGTAAGGGAGGGGTTGAACAACTTCAAAACACTACCAATAGGATAGCCTACGAGAGGACAGTGGTATTAAGGCCGCACCAGGCTTCTGGCAGATCTTTAGGCTCTGTGCTGAACGGTGTAGACATCGCATTAATGCATTCATGGATAAAGTAGAGCCTATTTCAGCCGTCTAGGGATGCAAAGCTGGGATTGTTAGTCTATTAAGATAAGATCAGAGAAGATAGAGCTTTAATGATCAAGGGATTGCAGGCATGGTAGGCAGGGTTATCGTTCACATTTGAACCCAAGCCGGTACCCATACCTTTCAGTGTTCTGCTCTGTAATAACACAAATGTAATTGAATTTGTAAAGCATAAATCCAACCTTCTCACTTTAAATTTTAAATTTTACACACAACACAAGACAAACCCCCCTCCCTACCTCCCTCTCTCTTCACTACAACCTCCAGCCTGTCACCGTGACAGCGCTGTCCGTGGGTCTCCGCACATGTGATAGCCTGCCGAAGACCTAGGAGTCCGAGCAGCGAGTGGCTCTGGCGGGCGATGACGTGTTGCGCGGCGGGGTGAGGGCTGTAACCTCTGGGGCTCTCACTGTGACACCACGTGGGATTGGGACTAGGGGACAATGTCAATGAAAGCAAGAGTTTAAACAACACAATGCAGGAGCATCATTCAAATATTTCTGATTAGAAATATATACATTACGCCTAGCAAAAAGAAACGCATGCTAATTAAATTGAAATGCGTGTGTGTAAACAACTTATCCAACTCGCTAATGAATTACCTGACGAAGGCGATGAAGTTGTCGATTTCTCAGTTTCGTCGTTCACAGGGGGTTTAACTTCTTTGCCGGCGTACTAACCTTAACAGAGGCTATATAACGTCAGGCTGTCAACCCGGTACAATCCTCAGCTTTTATATGTGTTGTGTTTGACCAGTAGGTTAGCTTAGTTTCCTTTAGAAGTTCAAAATATTTCCATGGCCAACTTTGCATTTTGCATTACAACCATCGCAGAATGAAGAAAAATACCCTGCATTGTAACAACATGACGATTGCCCTGAATGATAATATAATGATCTTTATAATGAGGTGACTGACCGTGACCACCACCCTTTCTTCTCAAGGAAAACCACATCATCCAATGTGCTGGGAGTGGACTATATATATATATATATGTATATATATATATAGAGAGAGAGAAAGAGAGAGAGAGAGAGAGAGAGAGAGAGAGAGAGAGAGAGAGAGAGAGAGAGAGAGAGAGGGAGACTGGACACCTGGCCGCAGGACTTCCTCTAAGTCTTCAGAAGCCCCAGTCAGCAGTGTGATAATTGCTTTTCATACGGCAAATTTGCTTTTACTTTCGCCCAGTTAATGAAATCAAATCAAAACATTCTTTCCCCACAATCGAAATTGCGGTGGACCAAATGTCGCCGGCCCCTCAGATCCCCTCATTCAGTCGGAGCTAACACCCGGAGGACAGCAGGCCATGTGTGCACGGCTTGATTGACAGAGTTCCATTACAAGGGCTTATCAGGATCCCCGTCTGCAATTATCCTCCTTCTGCATCGCCGAGAAATCTGATTTGTGCCGGGATTATAGACACAAAAAGGTATATGCTGAATGTAACCCCCCCGTTCCCCCCACCCCCACTCTCCACTCCAAGATGCTCATTTGTAAAGCTACCTCCACTGCTCATTTCCATGCCATGACAGATATTTTGCCCCTATTTTTCCCTTAATTGGGGGTCAAAGTTTTATAGGTTGAATTCTAGGAAAGTAAGGGCTTTTATAGACCTCGATTGACTTCCCTGAGAGCACTTTGTTTTGCCACTGAATAGGATTCTCTGTTGGGGATTGTGCTTGTTCTGATTTTGTCTGCTTTTCTGTAATTTTCATCCAGCCAATCAGATTTCATCATTTCGAAAAGTGATGCTCTTTCCCTCTCTAGCGAAAAGTCTTCTGTGCATATCTGTTTTCATCTCGTAACATCGTTATTAGGTCTACTTCAGATCAAACAGTGTTCTGACTGCGACACGCAGGTCATCATTACCGGAAATCCCTTCCCCCTAGCGCTGATTGTTCCTATAGTTTATACATTTTTTCAAAGAGAAACAGGAGAATATCTATATCTAGAAGAATAATAAGAAGAAAATAAAACATTGCCAATACTAAGATGGAGTTTGAATGGTTGCTCATACTACAACAAAAGCTATCCAAAAGGAAAAACGCATTGATTCCAGAAACCCCAACACACACACACACACACACACACACACACACACACACACACACACACACACACACACACACACACACACACACACACACACACACACACACACACACACACACACACACAGCTTGTAGGTGTCTGTTAGCAACATATCCTGCGGTCAGCACAATTAGGGCGAGCCCGATGACAGCCAGACAGGCTGAGGTAGAGAATAAACGCTGCAGACTCACAATCCTCAAAGGACAAGCCTTGGACAAATCTTTCTAAAAAAAGCGGAGGGAAAGTTGCATTGGTTTTATGAACCACAGTGGCTGAGAGGAGAGGGAATATAACACCACATGCTATAAATGGAGAAACATACATATTGAGAAACAGATGTACAGTAGAAGTGTAACGGTAGATGATATGATATGATAGAGGTGCTTCACCACCATGTTACTATCCACCAATGTGCATTACAAAGCAGGGCTGTCGCGCCATGCAGACATTAAGTTGACGTCTTCATTTTTTCCAATTTAATTTCTAAAACTGTCAAATTAGTTTTTAATTTAAGTATCAGAAAATATAGAACTACTGTATCGGCAGCATCAGGCAGGAGAAGTCACAAAACCTGTCAGAAGACTCCATTGTAGGTCTTGTTCTGTGTACAATATAATGGATAGCACTGGCAAGTGTTATCAAAAAGGTGGTTTGTACATTTTGCAAAGTTATAATGAAACTGCTGTGCAGCAGTATTCAAGAGCTTGTATAGAAAAAAAATCACACCCACCATTCTGGATGACAGATCGGCCAAACAAAAAAGAAAATAATATTAATTAAAATAAATAAAGCCTATTACCTAATTGCCAGCCTGTAATTGTTAGTAAGTAGAACTTTTTGGACATATTTTGCTTAAACATTGAGAAAACCCCCAGCCCCTCCCCCACCTCTGTGAATGTGACTGGCAGCCCCTTTGACTTCCAAGAATTTATGAAAAAACGTCAGAAGGGAGGAAAACTATTTTGCAAAACATATTCTCTCTGGACAGGGGTTTACTCATATCCCTATATGATATACGGTAAAGATATACACTATAGATGCGCACTATGATATATACCACAGACATACTCTACACACTAAATATATACACTACAGATAAACACTAAAGCTATACAAGAGTTATATAAAAAATTGATATTACACAAATTATATGGACTATATTCTACATATGAACTACAGATAGATACTACATATACAAACAGACACACCCTACATCTTATGGAGCACAGGAGTTTAGGGCATGCTGATCACAATAACCGATCCTATCACTTATTGAGTTAATGTAAGGACAGGGAAACAAGAGTGTCTCGCACGTTTTTTTGTTTTAAATGTTCAATACAGAAAGAGATGATTTAATCAGGACTTCACGTGATGGTACTGATGGTATTGGCGTTGCTGGAAAGCTGCTTGCTGGGCCTTCATTGGATCATGAAACAGTTTTTTCCCTGAGCCAATCAGCTAAACAGGTTGCATGGTAATGGCAATGCATCACTGTGGGGGCGGAACCAAGGATTTGGACTCTAAAGGTATAGGCTACTCAGTTGAAGAGACAAGGTTGGGCTTTATGGAGGGGCTGGATGGATCAGTAAATAAGGGGTCACATTTGGGCCACAAATGCACGCCTGCATGTATATGGAACAACCAGCCTCCATTATTCATGCATTAAGATGAAATGCACAGTCACACAGCACAGGTTCATATGCATGAATTAAAATCCGGACCCACCTATTCACACATACACACACAAACACACAGACACACGCACACACAAACACACAATGGGCCCTATTTTAACGGTCTGAAACGCAAGTGAGAAGCGCCAAGCGCAAGTAGCTTTGTGAGCGGTTCTATGGCGATGTCGCTATTTTACCTGCGCAAAAATGACTCGCGTACTTTTGAGTTTATGGCCAAATAATATGGCCTAATTCACACATGGAATAAGGTTTTCTTCCACAACTTCAGAAATACTGAGTCCGCAAATAAATTTCCGCAAAGAAAACTTAACACACATATGATATGCGGTAACTGTGGTTCTATTTAGTGATATACGCAATACATTATAAACATTGTTTCTTATCAGTATTGTATGCATTATCGTTATCGACTTGTGTTCCTAATATGCATGTGTCCCCCCGTTAATATACATTGCCATGGACTGTATTATGCGTTACGTGTTTAGTTTGCGTGTGTTTAAGCCAACATGCAGATGGACGCACACACGCTATTGGGGGATACTTAGGTGGTCTTATCTAAGCTTGGCTCAAGTGGTAAACATAATGATGTTACCCACTAAACAAGTCATGAAATGACACTTCTTTCAAACAAATACTACCAAAGGAAATAAACAGTCGGACCAGGACGGATGGTGTAGACTTCAAACAAATGTTTATTTTTATTTATCTATTTTTTGGTAAATCCTCCCCTTTACTGGAAAAGTCAATAGTGTTGCACATCGATACAGCCATTTCCACCGGTCTGCAGCTTTCATTACCGAGAGAACGGCACCTAATTATCTCAGGTTGATAATATTGACAAGACGCTTGTGCGGCATGATGATCCGGACACATGAGCTCAGTGAAATCAGACACCGCTGCGTATTTCACGCCAGCCGACCGGTGCCGCCGTGCATTCCAATCTCTGAAAATGATCTTACCATGCAAAGTCCAGCGGTTGCTATAAATATCAGTTTCCTGTTGGCTTTATTTGACTGCATCCGAAGAGTTGAGGGCACTTGATCAGCGGCCTCATCATTTACACTGGCTAACAATGACATAGACATGTAGGGAAAGAATTAATTTGTGTATACAAATATATATACATACATTATGTTGACACTGACTAACAATGACATAGACATACATGGAAATAACATGTATCTATATACATATATATATACATACATAATATAGACGTTTTTCAAATCCATCTAAAAGTCCTATATAATGAATCCAAACAGGGAGTGTTGGTTGGGAGGGTGGAGCCGGGAGACCCTTGAGGGTGAAAGAATCTCCTCCTTATAACCTCTGTAATGAGATGGTAAGCAATGCACACACCTTGATGACCGAGAATCCTACATAATTATCCCCTCATACCTCCAGCTCTAATCTGTTTTCAGTACGGCCTTTCCAGGGTCCTGACTCCTAGGGTCGTTTGTTAGGGAAGTGCCAGGAGCCCTGTGAAGAATGTTTTGAATAGGGACTCAAGGGCGATATGGCTTTATGCAGAAGTACCTTATCTCACCCAACATGAAGGAATACGGCAAGACAGAGACATTTAAAGCATGGATGCATTGTTTCATAAGACAAACATAGAGAAATGAATTGTCTGGTATTACTGCAAACAGGCGTTGAATCCCAGTTTGGGAGGTGTACAGTGGGATATGAATGTTTCATGATGTCTCACTTCACCAGGGGATTTATTCGTCGATGTTGAGTCAAATCTGACAAAAAGTTGATATCTTATCAACCCATTCACATGCCTGTCGCTCTTAAGTACCCCAAAAAATGTGATATGTATAGACATCTGTTCAAAACTGCTGCTAGACATCCTCAAACTTTACGAAAGTGTGAATTCAGAACTCGTGTTTTTTTTTCATGAATTCTTTTTTTCAAAAAATGATTCAACTTCATTTCAAATGAATACATTTCAGATTTGATTGAGTGAAATGATATAACACTTGCCCTGGATACTATACCTCCGTCAAGGAAATAGGTTGACAGCTGGCATGGTGGATACTTTTTTCAGACTTACACAAAAGTATTTGCCCTGTGGTGCATAGCACCATGATTGTGTTAAAGTATGTATGGAAGCATTTGAAAGACCCCTGTGTTTGCACTGTGAAATTGCCTTCTTCTTTCTGTTGAGGAGCAGTTCTGACAGTTATTCCTATTTTTCTTTAAGAAGAAAGGGTTGACTTTGAGAATCTATTCAGTTTATGATGTGCTGTGGAATTCAATATTATCTACATGAATTGCATTCAATAGAACTCTCTCGCGTTTTCCGATGTTGCTGCAGCAGACATGCATGTTTGATTTGCAAAGACAGGCAATCAGAAGTTTGCCATCATTGCCAGAGTTCTGCTAGGGGTCGTTGGAGCACAAACATTGTTCTTCAATGAACATTAAATCAACGCCACTCAGTCCACGCCACGGTCCTTTCTCTGCAAACCCTCTTGTCACAGTCAGGGCTCCATTCACCTGGCCCAGATGGATATGGATTTCTGGAGGAACACAAATCCTGTGGGGGCTCTTGCATATGAAGGCTGGCCAAGGTTCACGCATGATTAAAGTGAACAGGACAAGCACATCTCTCTCTTCCACCATGATTACTGGCATTAACTGGAATACTGCTAGCCTAGCACACACACACACGCGCACCTGCACACATCACTCACACAAATAATGCATCTGATCTAGTCCAAGTGAGTAGCTTCATCAGGGGAATGCAGAGCACCTCATTTTGCAAACTATCAAACACAACATTGGCTAATTGGAGTGTTTGATAAAGCTGAACGACTAATGAAGAGACAGAGTGACTATTGATGCATGCGGTACAGAACTGATGTGAATTCTAATATTCTTATAATGATACTTCCTGCTGACTGTCTGTTTTCGAGCCACTATTTCAGCAAAGCAATTGTGTGTGTCCATCCTGCCCATATATCCCCCACTCCCTGGCCCATTGTTGTGTCGCTCTCAGCACCCAATAGTGACACCAGGTGGTGTCTGTGGGTCACAGGGGGAGACGATTGACGAAAGGGAGACAGAGACAAAAGGAGAGAGAGAGAGAAAACCTTAAAAGGTTTTATTCCAACCTTTCCCCCGGTCACAGGGCATGACCCATTCTTTAATGTGATACTGTAATGCTGTAATAGACATGCTGAAAATGAGCGGAAACATACCATCAACATTACCAAATACCATTGCACTGTAAAATGTCAAAATAATAACGAAAATTATGTCATGAAATTATATTGATGATGAAAGAGAAGATGTCTTACAATGGAATGACCTGAATTTGGTAATCTTACTGTGTAGCCCTAGATTTTAGTTATGGACAGGAGTTTCTTTTGGTTACCAATAAGAAATTTGTAACTGACGAAAACATGTTTTACCTGCAGAAACTTCAATCTTATATCTTTATACATTCATTTTAGCTCAGGATAAATACATTTTGAATAAAATGTTTACACAAAAAAGAATTACGCAGGGGACGATTATTGGTAACCCTTCCTTTTACAGTCCCCTAATTACTAGGTATTTACCCGGTACATACATGGTAAATCATAGTGTATTACTGGGTAATTACCACTGGTAATAAGAAGGTAAATACAGAGGTAGTTACCCGGCAAATACATGGTAAATCATAGTGTATTACTGGGTAATTACCACTGGTAATAAAAAGGTAAATACAGAGGAATTATCCAGTAAATTATAGTGTATTACTGCGTAATTACCACTGGTAATAAGAAGGTAAATACAGAGGAATTACAGCTGAAGTACTAAGTAAAACCTCCACTATTACCCATCAACTCAACTAAGTAGCGTGTAGTTGGAACTGTTTTAGGTTGGTAATAACTCCGATATTGTGTACTTCCTAGGAAATTAGGCAACCAATTCTTAGAAACACTTATTATCCAAGGTTTATGTTCTTGACAGCCGAAGTTTAATGATGTACAATCTAGAAATTAGCATAGTACTTTCCAATAAAATACATTTTCTTAGTTATTATTCGTAGCTACACCCATTTAGAAAGGGTTTATTCGATTTTACCACTATGGAATTACTTACCTGGTAACAACCTCTGCAGGAAGTTTTCCTCTAGTGTTATGGTACATCTTCTTAAATACTGGGTACAAAGCCGTTTGTTTCCATGGTATTACCAGGTTCTTACCATATCATTTATAATAGATACATTCCATTATCCATGCAGTCAACACAAACTTGTACCATGTACGTTCTGCGACGTTACCAAGTAAAACACGACAATTTACCCAGTAATTAAGCTGAAACTGTACTGTAAAAGGAAGCCTCGTTTGTTTCCATGGTATTACCAGGTTCTTACCATATAATTTATAATAGATACATTCCATTATCCATGCAGTCAACACAAACTTGTACCATGTACGTTCTGCGACGTTACCAAGTAAAACACACCAATTTACCCAGTAATTAAGCTGAAACTGTACTGTAAAAGGAAGCCTCGTTTGTTTCCATGGTATTACCAGGTTCTTACCATATAATTTGTAATACATTATTCCCTTTTCCATGCAGTCAACACAAACTTGTACCATGTACGTTCTGCGACGTTACCAAGTAAAACACGACAATTTACCCAGTAATTAAGCTGAAACTGTACTGTAAAAGGAAGCCTTGTTTGTTTCCATGGTATTACCAGGTTCTTACCATATAATTTGTAATACATTATTCCCTTTTCCATGCAGTCAACACAAACTTGTACCATGTACGTTACCAAGTAAAACACGACAATTTACCCAGTAATTAAGCTGAAACTGTACTGTAAAAGGAAGCCTCGTTTGTTTCCATGGTATTACCAGGTTCTTACCATATAATTTGTAATACATTATTCCCTTTTCCATGCAGTCAACACAAACTTGTACCATGTACGTTCTGCGACGTTACCAAGTAAAACACGACAATTTACCCAGTAATTAAGCTGAAACTGTACTGTAAAAGGAAGCCTCGTTTGTTTCCATGGTATTACCAGGTTCTTACCATATAATTTGTAATACATTATTCCCTTTTCCATGCAGTCAACACAAACTTGTACCATGTACGTTCTGCGACGTTACCAAGTAAAACACGACAATTTACCCAGTAATTAAGCTGAAACTGTACTGTAAAAGGAAGCCTCGTTTGTTTCCATGGTATTACCAGGCTCTTACCATATAAGTTGTAACTGGTTATTCCCTTTTCCATGCAGTCAACACAAACTTGTACCATGTACGTTCTGCGACGTTACCAAGTACAACACGACAATTTACCCAGTAATTAAGCTGAAACTGTACTGTAAAAGGAAGCCTCGTTTGTTTCCATGGTATTACCAGGCTCTTACCATATAAGTTGTAACTGGTTATTCCCTTTTCCATGCAATCAACACAAACCATATATGTTCTGCAACATCGTTCACCAGTAGTTAAGCACTTTAGTTGTTGTTATAAAACCCCAAACCACTGTTGATGAAATACATATTAAAATTAAACAAAATCAAAGGCTTATCTTTCAAACAATGCATATCTCACAAACAGGCACTGAACACTGAAGAAATCGGACAAAAAAAAGAGCCGTCCACATCAACTCAATTTAAATGTTACTGATGGTGTTTTCATAAAACACATGACAGTGTTATGGCAAGTGACCACAAGGAAGACTGCTTCAACCTCTACAATTTGAATAAGTGGTGAATGCCATGCAGCAATCTGCCTATGGGAGCATCTTTGTGGTCATTCGCAAACCAATGAGTCCACTCGATGAATGAGAGATGACTCTTTAGTGTCTTCTCTGTGAGGTATCCCTGCAGTCTCCACATCTGGGATTTGAAGGCTGACCAAGACCTGACCAGGTACCTCCAAATCTCCCCTTCAAGAATCAGAAGGCAAGAAAATAAACATTAGGACTGTCAATTAATGAACATTTCTAAAACATGTAGAACTCAAAGATTATTTTGTTTATCAGTTAAGAAAGGATGCTGGTCCTCTGGTCATTGTGTTTGGTCATATTGAAAAGAGAAAAAGGCATAGCCATAAATACAGTTAATAGGACGGGAGGGGACAGGCAGTTAGCTCCGGTTAGCCCTTTAGCATCGAGCTAGCGGAGCTTCTGTCATTCAAATAACTCGGACATGTTGTTTAAAACCTATAACACCCAATTTATTAAAATATCCGGATTTAATCGGGCTCTCTCCCATAAGTACAGTTAATAGGACGGGAAGAGACAGGCTCTCTTAGCCCCGGTTAGCGCGATGCTAAAGAGCAGCTCTACCGGAGCATGCCACCTCAACAGGTGCAAGTTAGCCTCCGGTTTGATATCTGCCGGATATTCGGTTTACCACCCAATCGGATTCATCAACATAAGTGCAATACATTACGGGCTTAGTATGTTGAGGACGGTTTAGGACACCGTATCGCGAAAAACCACAAACACATGTTGTCGCCATCAATGTCTGTGCAACAACGTCATTTACGTTCTGGCTGCTACCTGTTTTAGGGACCGTCAACAAATTACACTCACAGTCTGTTGGCAGAGACGTTACCATGGAATTGTTTCAGGAAATTAATCACACAAATATATTGCAATATAGTTAATCATAATGCAGTTAATAGTTTAATATTCGAAAAAAATCGACCAAACTATATTTGAAATTATTAATTGCATCCCGTTTAACAATAATGCAATATATTAGCAAAGTTACCTGCAGTAAGTAGCAGCCCACCATTGGCAACTACTACTACAATCAGGTTACAAAATGTATTTTTTAGTGATTTTTATGTTATTTTATATGATTTATTTCCAGAAACAATTCCATGGTAACGTCTCTGCCACCAGTCGGTGAGTGTAACTTGTTGACGGTCCCTAAAACAGGTAGCAGCCAGAGAACGTAAATGACGTTGTTGCACAGACATCGATGGCGACAACATGTGTTTGTGATTTTTCGCGATACGGTGTCCTAAACCGTCCTCAACATACTAAAGGCTGGTTTATGCTCGGTTACGTAAGCGTAAGCGCAAGCGCAAGAGGCCCTTGCGCGCCCTTGCGCCCCCCTTGCGCGACTTCTCACGTCTTGCGTGCGTCGGGCGATTTTTCTAGACTTGCGTCATTTTTTACGTAAGCTTTTACGCGAGCCGCCCAGCCTGCAAGGCTGTGATTGGTTTGCTGGTCTGGTTACTACTTCCTGTCTGGAGTATCACCCGGCAGGCTCATATACAAAAGCATTAACCTGAAGTGAAGTTAACTTTGCTGCCAACACATTATGTCGTTTTAAAATGTAGAGAGATATGCACATTTATACAACCCCAATGATCAACAACTTCATCACCCCTGTTCCTCTGTCTGTTGCCATCATTCACTGTGTATGGGGAGAACACGATCTGGCACATAAACAAACCAACGACTCCCACAGACAAAGACGTCATTCTCGAGGTCGTCTTCAACGAAAAACTTTCCTCCACATATTACTCCACCTACTGTTCTGGCGGTAAATTGCTTGGCAACACGCGCAACCTAAAAGGGAGCATGAATTGCTTTGAGTAAATTTTGCGCAACAACGTAACACCAACGCTGAAGCATGCAGCCGCCTTAAGCCCGTGATGTATTGCACTTATGTTGATGAATCCGATTGGGTGGTAAACCGAATATCCGGCGAATATCAAACCGGAGGCTAACTTGCACCTGTTGAGTTTGCATTCTCCGGTATAGCTGCTCTTTAGCATCGCGCTAACCGGGGCTAGCAGAGCCTGTCTCTTCCCGTGCTATTAACTGTACTTATGGGAGAGAGCCCGATTAAATCTGGATATTTTAATAAATTGGGTGTTATAGGTTTTAAACAACATGTCCGAGTTATTTGAATGACAGAAGCTCCGCTAGCTCGATGCTAAAGGGCTAACCGGAGCTAACTGCCTGTCCCCTCCCGTCCTATTAACTGTATTTATGGCTATGCCTTTTTCTCTTTTCAATATGACCAAACACAATGGCCAGAGTTCCAGCATCCTTTCTTAACTGATAAACAAAATAATCTTTGAGTTCTCCATGTTCTAGAAATCTTCATTAATTGACAGTCCTAATGTTTATTTTCTTGTCTTCTGATTCTTGAAGGGGAGATTTGGAGGTACCTGGTCAGGTCTTGGTCAGCCTTCAAATCCCAGATGTGGAGACTGCAGGGATACCTCACAGAGAAGACACTAAAGAGTCATCTCTCATTCATCGAGTGGACTCATTGGTTTGCGAATGACCACAAAGATGCTCCCATAGGCAGATTGCTGCATGGCATTCACCACTTATTCAAATTGTAGCGGTTGAAGCAGTCTTCCTTGTGGTCACTTGCCATAACACTGTCATGTGTTTTATGAAAACACTATCAGTAACATTTAAATTGAGTTGATGTGGACGGCTCTTTTTTTTGTCCGATTTCTTCAGTGTTCAGTGTGAGATATGCATTGTTTGAAAGATAAGCCTTTGATTTTGTTTAATTAGGGGTTCAAGCCAACAGGTTGGATCCCTATTGTTTTTGTAAGGATTATTTTAATATGTCTTTCATCAACAGTGGTTTGGGGTTTTATAACAACAATTAAAGTGCTTAACTACTGGTGAACGATGTTGCAGAACATATATGGTTTGTGTTGATTGCATGGAAAAGGGAATAACCAGTTACAACTTATATGGTAAGAGCCTGGTAATACCATGGAAACAAACAAGGCTTCCTTTTACAGTACAGTTTCAGCTTACTTACTGGGTAAATTGTCGTGTTTTACTTGGTAACGTCGCAGAACGTACATGGTACAAGTTTGTGTTGACTGCATGGAAAAGGGAATAATGTATTACAAATTATATGGTAAGAACCTGGTAATACCATGGAAACAAACGAGGCTTCCTTTTACAGTACAGTTTCAGCTTAATTACTGGGTAAATTGTCGTGTTTTACTTGGTAACGTACATGGTACAAGTTTGTGTTGACTGCATGGAAAAGGGAATAATGTATTACAAATTATATGGTAAGAACCTGGTAATACCATGTAAACAAACGAGGCTTCCTTTTACAGTACAGTTTCAGCTTAATTACTGGGTAAATTGGTGTGTTTTACTTGGTAACGTCGCAGAACGTACATGGTACAAGTTTGTGTTGACTGCATGGATAAATTAATGTTATGTATCTGTCAGGGGTGGACTGGGACAAAAATGCAGCCCTGGCATTTTCTGTCCAGACCAGCCCACTACATTGTCAGCACTAGGGGTGGGACGAGACGAACGGGAAGAACCCTGTATGTACTTGATTAAAACAATTGAATCAAGTACATACATTCGAATAATAGTACAGCACTGTAAATAGCAGTTGTTACTTTTTTTTTTTTTTTTTTTTAAAGTTTGTGTCTCTTGTGCTGCTGACAAGACAGGTGTGAAACCCGAACAGGAAATAACAAACCTCCTGTGGTCGCTGCATCTCCCCCCATATCTACAAAACCCTTGTTAAATATCACACTTGATCCAACGATAAATTATCTCTTGCAGTTTTTAGTCTGTGAAAATATTTTGGTGTAAGACCAGCATTAATTAAAACCAGACTCAGAAAAATAATAACAAAATATCCTGACAAATAATCTAAATAGAAACATATTACAACATATTAGTAGCAGCATTAGAGCTGAACTCATTTGTTTTAACGGGGACTCAGTCATTATGAAACCATGAATAGAGAATTTAAATAGGGAACGTGTATGTGCACATGTATGTATACATGTGCACATACACGTATATGAGAATGCATATCTATTCAGACCTGTAATTCATGTCTTAGACTTTTTCAATTTTTTTTTTCAATTATAGACAATATATATATTGCCCTACTTCCTCATCCGCAGCCAGCCAGCTACACTCCTCGCCAAATTCATGACCTGCAATAAACAACAAACAGAACTTGTACTCAGTATCTGTGTACTGACAAGTATATGTAGCCATGTAGCCTTTTTGTGATGAAGTGACACTTAGTGAACAAATTTATCTGATGAAGGATGACTTAAGTCTGAAAAGAGCCCTAAGGCCTACCTGCATAACTGTTAATTGAACTCAAAAAAGATATTCAGATGTTTGAAATTAAAATCCTAAATATGAAAATCTTCAACCAGGAAATAATCATAATCAAACCTTTTGTTTCAATCTGAGACAAAACAAATTGCATAATAAACTCACAAAGTCAAGACGAAGCTGTCTCTCTCTCTCTCTCTCTCTCTCTCTCTCTCTCTCTCTCTCTCTCTCTCTCTCTCTCTCTCTCTCTCTCTCTCTCTCGGATCATACAGTCCCTCCAGAATTTTTTTTTTTTTCATCATGATTGATTGACTATGACAAACATAGACAAATAATATGTGTCGATGCTGGCAACACACTGCTAGCTCTCTGTAGCCCATTTGCCGGCCCAATTGGAGGGAATTTAGAGAGAGAGAAATAAACAAAACATAGCGGACTGGACCGGCCCACATTGGGTCAACGGCCCACCGGGACGATGCCCGGTATGCCAGATGGCCAGTCCACCCCTGGTATCTATTATAAATTATATGGTAAGAACCTGGTAATACCATGGAAACAAACGGCTTTGTACCCAGTATTTAAGAAGATGTACCATAACACTAGAGGAAAACTGTTCCTGCAGAGGTTGTTACCAGGTAAGTAATTCCATAGTGGTAAATCGAATAAACCCTTTCTAAATGGGTGTAGCTACGAATAATAACTAAGAAAAAGTATTTTATTGGAAAGTACTATGCTAATTTATAGATAGTACATCATTATATTTGGGCTGTTACCTACATAAACCTTGGATAATAGGTGTTTCTAAGAATTGGTTGCCAAATTTCCTAGGAAGTACACAATATCGGAGTTATTACCAACCTAAAACAGTTACAACTACACACTACTTAGTTGAGTTGATGGGTAATAGTGGAGGTTTTACTTGGTACATCAGCTGTAGTTCCTCTGTATTTACCTTCTTATTACCAGTGGTAATTACACAGTAATACACTATAATTTACCGGATAATTCCTCTGTATTTACCTTCTTATTACCAGTGGTAATTACCCAGTAATACACTATGATTTACCATGTATTTACCGGGTAACTACCTCTGTATTTACCTTCTTATTACCAGTGGTAATTACCCAGTAATACACTATAATTTACCATGTATGTACCGGGTAAATACCTAGTAATTAGGGGACTGTAAAAGGAAGGGTTACCCGATTATTGAGTAGGATCTTTAGGTACAACTGTGGATTATTTCATTATGAATCCCTTTCTATAGGATTTCTATGCCATATAATTGCTGCATGCTTTTCTGTCTCCCTGCCTATTTTATGACCAGTTTTACTGTATGCTTTCAAGATTTTTTAACCATTGCAAGAACTTCAACATTGATTCACTTAATAACTGAACCTACACACCTGTACCTTCCTTTAAAATTTTGTTTTGTATTTGTATGTGTTGTATCTATGTAAAGGAACGGAAGGTAAGCTCCATGGCAGCATGTGGCATTCTCGGAAGCAGAAAAAAAAAAAAAACTCACTAACCCCCCCAAAGTCACAAAGAAGGACTGCATCTTAGAGAGTACATGTGTCAACATGTAAGTAGTCTGGGGCTGAACCTACTGCACTATTTACACAGCATTTAATGAATTATGTGTGCTTTTAGTGCTGGCTGATGGTGACCTCATCTGCATGACCCTGATGACCTGTGGTTGCCAGGGGTGATGATGATCTCAGGGGCCAAGGGTCTAGGGCCCTGGGTCAAGTTCAAAGAAAGCATTTTGTTAGAGCTTGTGTAGTACATTTTCATCTCTGCTATTAAATATCAAAATCATTTGTTTTAAATAAAAGAATAATGCAAATGTAAATATTACAAGCTATGTTTATTTATAAGTAAAGTTTCCCCTTTTCTCATTGTAAATTGGGCTTGTTTGTGAATTCATTTATTTTACACAAATAATGTATTTTTTCATCCATCTCTAAATGTAATCCTTTGATGTAAAATATCTTAGAATACAAGTTGGCTTTATGATCTAATTGCCACCATTTTATATTCAATTTAAATTAATTTAATTTACTTAATATTGTGTCACGAAGGTCTGATGGTTGAACTTGATGGTTAAAAAAATAAATCCAACAAATTCTGGGGCCAAGCTTATTTAATGCTTTTTGACTTTCATCAACCATGCATGGACTAATATTTAGGAAGCCGGTGTAGGTCCAATTGCCATCTCTGTAAACAAGAGGAGCTGACTGTAAACCAGTCCAGTCCTATGCTAAAGCTGTCCTCAGGGGAGACATACCCCACCTGCTTTATGAGATATTTTACTGAGGAGAAAAGCATTGGAATGACTGGGTGAGACTTTCAGAATGGGATTTTACTTAGTGTAACCTAATACTTTACTAAATGTTTTTCTGTTCACACATATTTGAGCTAGTCTTTAGATTATTAATCAAAAGTTTTGATTTTGGAGACGAGGCTGGCTTTAACACATACACACACATTTCATATCAGGAAGGTAAATTCCAGAGGCCTCTTTGAACTAATTGTCATGTGGGCACAGATATTAAACTTATTTGCTGAAATGTAGTCTGAGACGGGGAGGAAGGGTGTGTGTGTGTGTGTGTGTGTGTGTGTGTGTGTGTGTTTGTGTCAGTGTGTGTGTGTATTTCCTGCGCGTGCGTGTGTGTGTGTGTGTCAGGGGTTGGATGAGGCAATGGAAACCTGAGTAGGCTATGAGATAACTCTGTGCCCGCCCCCCCCCCCCCCCCCCCCCCCTGACATGCAGTGATCCATCAGCAGGCTGCAGGGTGATGATGACGGACCTCAGGAAGCGGACAATGCGCTCCCCTCAATGGAGCAGGGTTGCGTCTCGTGTCCTTGATGGGCCGTTTTAATTAAACTGGAAATCAGTCGACGGCTGCTTCCCGCCCAAGCTCATCAATAAGAAAGGGGAGATTACAATAAGTCTTAATATTGTGCACTTCCTTATAAGCCTAAACTAAAACACAAGCTGCCTTGAAATGGCAAACATGTAACAGTGTGACTGGAATTCTTACCAATGCACAGATATTTAACTTCCATGAAAAATGTCCTAAACAATAATGATCAAAGCAACTATAACACAGCAAATATAATATTTATAATAAAACAATTGGAAAATTTAGAGACGATATTAAATAATTATATGGCTGACTGTGTGACCACTTTATTTAAGTTACGTCAGCCTGTCAAGCAACATCTCACTCCTTTATAGTCAAAGAATAAACAGGAACAGCAGGTTCTCACTTCAATCCCAGCCAACCGTCGCATCATCCTAAATGCTACGCGGTTTGCTTTCTCTGTGCGTCTCTCTAAGTTTTACACAGATGCTATACAAGTTGTTTTATTGGGAAGTATATCTTATCCAGTTATTCAGATTCACCCATGCTTTTCTCTGAACTCCAAACAGAAAAGTTATGCCGTGATTACATAGGTAATGATTGGCACTCTAAATAACATCACGTCTTTCTGGAGAACATCTCGCAAGGGCGTGCATTAGCATAAAAAAAAAAACAGCCATCCATGCCGCAATGTCACAGCTGCTCTCCCCAGGAGCTCTCTCAGGGAACGTCTCCCAGTGATTTGGTGCAATCAGAGAAAACGTTCTGTTTTGACGATAACATTTGCAGAAAGTCCCAAAAGGAGTGATTGTGTGTGACCGGGGTTTGGGTGTCGCTGACTAGCTACATGTCGGAGAGTGAATGGCCGGCAAGCAAAGATTGGCTGACAAGCTAAGCTCTGGCAATGCAAACTTTTGTACTGTGTGGGTGTGTATGCATGCGTGTACGTATGCAGTTGTATCACCACTTCAACAGCTTCAACTTGTGCCCTCTAGCTTACATGGGTACCAGCCCTGAAGTCCCTTCCCACATTTGTGGTTGACAGCTTCACCCCTCACTTTTGGCATTTGTAATTTAAGCAAAGGGAAGCAGGTGTCAATCACCGCACCAGGCGCCTGACTTTTCAGACCAGGCGTTCCATTACTGGGCCTCCAAATGGCACTCACAGGAGGAAGGAAACGGCAATGAAATGGCAATCTCTAAAGTCAAATTATGTCCAGGTATGTGCAATTCAACTCACCCATTGAAAATAGAAGGCATAGGTAAACATTGTTAAATAAAACTTCCAAGTTGCCGCTCCTGCTAAAAGAGCTATTCACAAAGACGGAATCTTGAACCAGATTACCTGCCAATATATATTCCGACATGTGGAGAGGATTCCTTTTTATTGTGATCACGCAGAGTCTGACAGAAAGAGAAAACATCTAGAAAATAGAAAGATGGATAAGTTAAGTGCTCATGGACAATCAGTCAACTGAAACTGCTAGTATGCAACTTGAGGTGTGTGTAAATCATGCATCATCTACCGTAATCATATTGCAGGTTTATAATTATTATTATTATTATTATTATAAATTATTATAGTGTATTATTATAGTGTATTCAATTATTATAACACTACTTTACATTATTTTATTAGTGTATTAAATGATTGATACGCAAAGGAAAGTAAATCTGTCAAACTCACTGCCCTAGCTAGGTAATTGCCTGCATCAATGCAAAAAAACAAAACAAAGATTCAGTGTTTATAAGCCACTGCACATTCTCACAGACAGAGACTGAGAAACCCCCCCTTCTGACAAACATATGCAGGATACAATCATTGGAGACTTTGCCTATATTTGACCAAGAAGTGTATGTTTTTTTATTGTGTGTGTGTGTGTGCGTGTGCGTGGTGTGTGTGTGTGTGTGTGTGTGTGTGTGTGTGTGTGTGTGTGTGTGTGTGTGTGTGTGTGTGTGTGTGTGTGTGTGTGTGTGTGTGTGTGTGTGTGTGTGTGTGTGTGTGTGTGTGTGTGTGCGTGTGTGTGCATTAGACAGGAGTCTAATTCAGGGTGCATTCTTGACTTACAGCCATAGTCAGCTGGCCTACGATCTAGTTTCCATAAGTCATTACAAGAAAATAGTATGGATGAATGGGTGGACATTGTCTTCATCATTCAATGATTATTTTGAAATCTAGCGAATTAAGTTCCATAAGCAATACCGAAAACATTTAGAACTTGCCAAACTCGAAATGCTGAACTTGTTCAGCATAGTGGGATGTTTTTGATGAATATGATCAGTTTGACGATGATTAAACAATGTTAATAGAAACTGTGATCAAACAATATCTGCTTTCTACAGACGTGCTAGTCATAGAGCTAATGTAGTACTTTAAACTTTTAAGTATTTGCTAGAATCTCAAAATGAAATCGAGCTAACAGTCTAGAAACAAAGAGGCTCAAAATGCTTCTACCATGAAAGAGAAAAAAAGACTCCCAGATCCCACCTACTTGTCACTCACTTCTGGCCCCCGTTGGCCTTACCGAGCCACATGTTCCATGATTGGCCCCTGAAGGGATGTATTAGCTGGTCATTGGACAGAGCAGGGGACCTCCTGTGTGCGGACTGGCCGTAAGGCCTTACAGTGCAAGAAACACTTAGGAAGGTCTACAGACATCTGTTGTTGGGGGGCCAGGGCAGTGTATTGACGGGCGCATTGATTTCCTGATTAATGGACCTCTCCACCATTGGCATTTACTGCTGCCGACATAATTTTAATGTGTACATGATCAATAGCTCCGTCAACACGGAGATATCCCGCCGTCAAGCCGTGGGTGGGGTTTTGTGCCGGGGTAATTCTGCAACAATGGTGCCCTACTGTGGTGAGGAGTGTTTGTTTGTTGCGTCAGTTCAGGAGTGGGGGGCGGTAGCCACTCTTTTTGTGTTCAAAGCTTTTTGGTAAGTGCTTGGGTTCACAAGAGACTTGCTTTGTGTTTTTGCTGAAATAAAAAGAGTATGCTTTGATACCTGTATTATCACACAGTTGAGGTTCTTTACTTAGGAAGACTAAGGAAATCAACACATTTAAATAATGATTCATGGTTTACTATGAATCTATTTGATTTATCTACAAATTTGCACACCCTGGGTAGCACAAAATAATATGATAAATATTATGACTATCATTTCAGAGAAAGGTTCCACAGAACACAAACAGAAATACAAATCAGCAATTATAAAATAAATGTTGGGCCGCGGTCAAACTCCCACTACCACTGGACCTAGAGATGTGGTTTTGCAAGGCCCACCAGAAGACAAACCAATAGGGACATTTTTAAATGACTTGAACATTCTGAGAATGGTGGAAGATGCAGGTTTCCCCCCCTAGCTGTGCCTCTTGTGTATTGTTAAGGTACAATGATAGGCCATTTCCAATGTGTCAACTATCACTTCCGCCTTGAAACCTTGGAAGGACCAAAATATTTGAAATGTTCACAGCTGGGTCAGAGAGAAATATTGCTTTACTCACAGCATTATGAGGGCTGACCTTGGGTGCAGATACAGGTTCCTCTGTCCGTCTCATCCGTATTAATATTACATGCTGTAAATATCAATATAAATGTAATATATCTGCAAACCAAAACAGCCACGATGGTCAGCTTTACATACAATGTGAAGGCATTTAAGAATCATCTTTCTTTAAGCCTCGTGTGAGCACAGAAATGTCAACATGTGTTATACATTTTGTTGTTCAATATGCTGATTGCTGATGTTATGCAGCCTGTAACAAGGTCCCATTGCCACACTCCACCTAGGTGAGATTTATTGGGTTCCTCCAGACAAGTACACAGGTTGGTGGGGTTGGAATTTTAAGTTTGTTCAATAGTGCAATTGACATAAATTACATTCTGAATCTGCACAAAAACATTTCTATCCATACAAATGATAGATATATATTGTCTATAAAATCAATTGATGGAACAATATTTGGACGTTAAGTGTTTCAACATGTTTTGTATTTGGCCACCAATCAGAAGTTGTGAGCAGTGTGATCAGTATTCAGATCTCCCTTAGTGTGCACGGTGCAGGCGTACCCTTATCAGCACTGCAGCCTACAGTCTCACACCCTCATACTTGGTGCTACTGGAGACCTTTCCCGGGTCTAATTTTCCTCAAATTCTGTAAAAGTCATACTGCAGCCTCTACCATAAGTCGAAAACCCTTGAAAAAGTAAAAAACCCTTTTTACTTTCCCACAATTTCATATTAAAGCTCAACTTGATAAAAAGATTTGCAGGCTACAAAAATAATCAAAAGTCCACCTGAATCGTCAAATAAAATCTTTAGACCAAGCCTCACAAAAATAATCGAACAGAATTTGTTTTATTTAGTTCCATTTGAGCAATATTGGCCAATAAAGTTGGAGCAGTTAGCCCATTTTTCTTATATTACCATTTTGTTATGTATAAAAAAACATTCTTGACCCTAACCCTATCATTAGATGGATACCATTAACAGTGCACATTTTCAGATCTGTACTCTTCTAAGAAAGCTCTTAATTCTCTTGTGAAATGTGTGCTTGGAGTTTTCTTGATGTTGTGTGCTTATCAATCGGCATTTTCACTGTGTGAATGAGGCTTTCTGCAGTTCAGGAATGTCAGTGGCTCAATGGGATAATGCTGTGTACTGGTGGTGATCCTTAGGTTGAGAGTTCGAATCATGATTAGAGCATTATGAACAAGCTGAACATGACATTCTGTCATTTCCACTCATTTAGGAAACACAACATTGAACAGCACCTGAAATTCATCAGGCAACATTCCGGCTCATTAGTTTCCAAGAATCAGACTTCCAAGACACAGTATGGCATTAAGGGGAACATCTTCATTAACCATTTTTCCTTCATAATTAACTCTGTCATATTTATATTTATTCCGTTAGTGTTATTGCCTACAAATGTTTAAATTCCCCAGAATTTCAAAGATTTTTCAGGTATATGGTTTGACGAAAGCCCTTAATTCACTTGAGAAATGTGTCCTTTGAGTTTTCTGGATGTTGTGTGCTTATTAATAGACATTTTGACCATGTGAATGAGGCTGCAGTTCAGGTTTATGAGTGGAACATCTTTCCTTAATTATGACAATTATATGTTATATTTATATATCTTTCATTTTCTGTTCTTGACTTTAAATTTTGCTCGGACCTCGTTAATCACCACTTGCGGTTATATTTGATATTGTTTTTTAATAATGAGACAATGCTTGTGTCAGCATTTGTTTGATATGGTTATGGGAAAGTCACCATTTTATGTCGGGGGCCTGGAATAATGAATGTTGTGCTTCACATGTAGGTTAAAGATCTGTACAATATTTGACACGCAAAACTTCTGATCTGAATGGTGTCTTAGAGATTGTATGCCGGGGTGGCACCTTAGGTCCTGTGAAATGGTTTTCATGCTGCTCTCGTGGAGTCACTAGATGACTCCAAAGATATGAAGATAACCACTCTGTGTTCTGCAAAGCATTCAGCTTTGGCTGTGATGGCTGTACCAGAAAGGCCGTGCCTGGAGGGCTGAGTTGTCCACAAGCAGCAGGAGTTTGATGGAATGGAAATGGGAGGTGTCCTGGTGCCTTCAGCAGTTGGTTTGACACCACAGCAGCACCAGTTACAAACCAGTTATTTTGTATTTTTGCTTCTCTGCGCCAGATGTTCCATTAGCTGTTAGTCTCCTGAGCGTGATCTTCATGAAGCCATGGTGACCATTCAGCATTGGCTTAAACACACTGACACTTTATCCTTGCCAGAGCTTGCTTGTGTCTATGTTTTTATTATTGTTTGCTTATATAAATAACTGGATCCTTGAGTAGGATTAAAATTAATACATTCATTAAAATATGCATTAGTATACACAGCAACAATGGATTTTTATATGAGACGTGGAGCTTCATTATTGGGTAGGGGAGAGAGAATAGAACCCATTTAAGGAATAGTCCTTGCACCTGAGACAAACTCAACCATCTCTCTGCCTGGAACCTACTTGGAGCAGTTTCTTTGAAGAAAACTAGGAGGATATTGTCGAAGTTCACAAACAAGGATGGTGGTGTATTTTTAATACAGCACCTGTGTTTTGGAGGATGAATTGGTTTTGGATATGCAGGTAAATAGGTCAAAGAGGTTGGTCAGGGGAGGAAAGGAGTCAACATAATATGTTGTAATATTTAGGGTAGGCTACCGGACTCTCGTTATATCTCATAGTGCAAATTAAATTCGTAAACAAACACTCAACTGACCACAGGGGAACCACATACAGGTTGTGCAAATGAAATCAGATGTCTATTTGTTTTTTGTCTTGAAACGTATTGTATCAAGTTCACAGAGTGCTTGGACACCAGGTTTGCTTCTCCAATAGAAAGTCATTTTATTTCGATAGCTCAGAAGTCCAACAAATCACAAGTCGTTAAGCGTAAATCATAACTCCGCTGAAAGCGGTCACAGGGTGCGTTCCAGGCCATCTCTGGCGGCGATCTCCCCTGTCTCTCTGCTCCTGATCCTTCTCACTACAAGACAAAGCAGGCACATAAATACACACTCCCTGATTGGTCTGATTGAGAGCAGGTGCCCGCAATCAGACCCAATCCCCCCAATCAGTCCGGTGAGCTCCCAACATGCCCATACTCCCCCTACAGGCCAAACGCCGCACGTCCCCCCACAAACCCCCACTTCCCGACACAGGCCGGGGACACATCCGGCTGCCAACTCACTCCCCCCCCCCCCGGAACGGGAGAGGAAGTCCGCCACGGCCATCTGCGCCCCAGGCCAGGCCAACCCGGAAATTGAAGGGTTGCAACGCGAGGTACCACCGGGTAATCCTCGTGTTGACATCCTTTATGTGGTGGAGCCACTGGAGGGGGGCGTGGTCGGAGTAGAGGGTGAACACGCGACCCAGCAGGTAGTAGCGAATGGCGCCAACCGCCCATCGGATGGCGAGACACTCCTTCTCCATCGTGCTGTACCGACCCTCCCGGTCTGACAGTTTGCGGCTCAGGTACAGCACCGGTCGGTCGGCCCCCTCCACCTGCTGGGTCAGGAACGTGCCCAACCCCCTATCCGAGGCGTCAGTGTGCAGGGAAAAAGGGAGATCAAAGTTAAGAGCATACAGGACCGCTTCCCCGCAGAGGGCTGTTTTAATAGCCTCAAACGACACTTGGCATGGCTCCGACCACTGGACTGTATCTGGGGCCCTCTTACGGGTGAGGTCGGTCGAGGGGCTGGCTAGGTCCGAGAAGTGCGGCACAAACTGCCGGTAGTACCCTGCCAGCCCCAGGAACCGCCTCACCTCCTTCTTGGTCCTGGGCCTAACCCTAACCTTCCCCTCCCCCAGGTGGTATACCCCGGATACTGGATCTCCCTCCGCGCGATCACGCACTTCTTCGGGTTGGCTGTGGGCCCCGCCCACCTCAGCGACTGAAGGACGGCCGCCACCCACTGCACATGCTGCCCCCACGTGTCACCATAGATGACGATGTCGTGCGGATGGCCTTGACCTTCAACAACCCGTAAAGATCCCTAATGAAATTGGTGCCCTGATCACTGAGAATCTCTTTCGGGATTCCCACCTGCGATATGACATAAAACAACGCCTGCGCAACACTCTTCCCGCCGGAAGTGGCCAGGCCGTACGCACCGCCAACACCCCTCCCCTGCCGTCTGAGCGCCCATCTGCAGAGAGGTGGGGGGAGGCGATTCGCGTGTCCGCTCTGAACCAGAGGTCCCCCATTTCGCCCTCGGGGCAGGGCAGCCTGTCCCGCCGCAGGGCAACTGCACCGGTGCGCGGGCCCGGTGTTCGTGGTTGCTGGGCCGTCGGAGGGGGGGGCAGGTGGCTCTCCGCGAGGTGGACAGCCGCCGAGAGGCTCTCAGGCCGGTGGTACCGGACCCAGGCGGAGGTTCTGGCGGGAAGCCCCTCGATAAACCTCTCCAGGGCTACCTGTTCAACGACCTCCTCCGGCGTGTTCCGGTCCGGGACCAGCCACCTCCTCGCTTGGTCCCGCAGCTGCTGGGCATAGGCGAAGGGTCGTTCCCCCTCTGTGAACATCAACGCCTGAAAACGGCTTTGATGTTCCTCGGGATTTAGGCCAAGCCGATCATGGGTGGCCTTGGTGACGGTGTCGTAGTCTCGTTGGGCCCCGGCCAGGCAGACTGTGGGCTGCGAGCTGGGCCTCCCCCGTCAGGAGTGGCAGGAGACGGTGAGCCCACTCCTGACGAGGCCACCTAGAGACCTCAGCCACTCCCTGGAAGGTCTCTAGGAAGGCCTCAGCCTCATCCGTCTCCCCCATCCTCGGGACATGGATGTAGGCCACGGCTCCTGCCCCTCTGGGTTCACCGCTTCTTCCTCCGGAGGCGAGGAGCTCACAGAGAACAGCCCGATCGGCCACCATTGGCTGGGCTAGATCCGTGAGAACCTCGTTCTGTGCATGCTGTAACTGGCTCGTTCGGACATATGGGCCAGGTGCCCGCAATCAGACCCAATCCCCCCAATCAGTCCGGTGAGCTCCCAACATGCCCATACTCCCCCTACAGGCCAAACGCCGCACGTCCCCCCACAAACCCCCACTTCCCGACACAGGCCGGGGACACATCCGGCTGCCAACTCACTCCCCCCCCCCCCGGAACGGGAGAGGAAGTCCGCCACGGCCATCTGCGCCCCAGGCCAGGCCAACCCGGAAATTGAAGGGTTGCAACGCGAGGTACCACCGGGTAATCCTCGTGTTGACATCCTTTATGTGGTGGAGCCACTGGAGGGGGGCGTGGTCGGAGTAGAGGGTGAACACGCGACCCAGCAGGTAGTAGCGAATGGCGCCAACCGCCCATCGGATGGCGAGACACTCCTTCTCCATCGTGCTGTACCGACCCTCCCGGTCTGACAGTTTGCGGCTCAGGTACAGCACCGGTCGGTCGGCCCCCTCCACCTGCTGGGTCAGGAACGTGCCCAACCCCCTATCCGAGGCGTCAGTGTGCAGGGAAAAAGGGAGATCAAAGTTAAGAGCATACAGGACCGCTTCCCCGCAGAGGGCTGTTTTAATAGCCTCAAACGACACTTGGCATGGCTCCGACCACTGGACTGTATCTGGGGCCCTCTTACGGGTGAGGTCGGTCGAGGGGCTGGCTAGGTCCGAGAAGTGCGGCACAAACTGCCGGTAGTACCCTGCCAGCCCCAGGAACCGCCTCACCTCCTTCTTGGTCCTGGGCCTAACCCTAACCTTCCCCTCCCCCAGGTGGTATACCCCGGATACTGGATCTCCCTCCGCGCGATCACGCACTTCTTCGGGTTGGCTGTGGGCCCCGCCCACCTCAGCGACTGAAGGACGGCCGCCACCCACTGCACATGCTGCCCCCACGTGTCACCATAGATGACGATGTCGTGCGGATGGCCTTGACCTTCAACAACCCGTAAAGATCCCTAATGAAATTGGTGCCCTGATCACTGAGAATCTCTTTCGGGATTCCCACCTGCGATATGACATAAAACAACGCCTGCGCAACACTCTTCCCGCCGGAAGTGGCCAGGCCGTACGCACCGCCAACACCCCTCCCCTGCCGTCTGAGCGCCCATCTGCAGAGAGGTGGGGGGAGGCGATTCGCGTGTCCGCTCTGAACCAGAGGTCCCCCATTTCGCCCTCGGGGCAGGGCAGCCTGTCCCGCCGCAGGGCAACTGCACCGGTGCGCGGGCCCGGTGTTCGTGGTTGCTGGGCCGTCGGAGGGGGGGGCAGGTGGCTCTCCGCGAGGTGGACAGCCGCCGAGAGGCTCTCAGGCCGGTGGTACCGGACCCAGGCGGAGGTTCTGGCGGGAAGCCCCTCGATAAACCTCTCCAGGGCTACCTGTTCAACGACCTCCTCCGGCGTGTTCCGGTCCGGGACCAGCCACCTCCTCGCTTGGTCCCGCAGCTGCTGGGCATAGGCGAAGGGTCGTTCCCCCTCTGTGAACATCAACGCCTGAAAACGGCTTTGATGTTCCTCGGGATTTAGGCCAAGCCGATCATGGGTGGCCTTGGTGACGGTGTCGTAGTCTCGTTGGGCCCCGGCCAGGCAGACTGTGGGCTGCGAGCTGGGCCTCCCCCGTCAGGAGTGGCAGGAGACGGTGAGCCCACTCCTGACGAGGCCACCTAGAGACCTCAGCCACTCCCTGGAAGGTCTCTAGGAAGGCCTCAGCCTCATCCGTCTCCCCCATCCTCGGGACATGGATGTAGGCCACGGCTCCTGCCCCTCTGGGTTCACCGCTTCTTCCTCCGGAGGCGAGGAGCTCACAGAGAACAGCCCGATCGGCCACCATTGGCTGGGCTAGATCCGTGAGAACCTCGTTCTGTGCATGCTGTAACTGGCTCGTTCGGACATATGGGCCAGGTGCCCGGGCACACTCATGACTGTATCTAGGCAACAAACGGAGAGGACGCTGGCGCTGTCTGTTCGCCGCTTTTCCAAGCAATTTTACTTAAAAAGTGATTTTTTTGTTGACATATTATCTCTACTTGGTTCCCAAGCTACATCAGCGACGAAAAGCAAGCTTATGGACTGTCTTTAGTTGTTCCAGTGTTATTGTGTTATTGTGAAGAGCCGTGTAGCTCACTTGTTATTTTGGTTTCCCTAGTAACGGCTAAAAACAACGGCTAAAACTAGTAGCTGATGTGACATTTTCCTGGTCACTGCTGGCGTTTTTTTTTCGGCGATCCTGGTGAGGAATATGCCCTGGTCAACCTGCTAAGCTGTCTCTACTGTCTCGTGGATTTTCTGCACTGCCTCCCAGCTCTTCCCCAGATGCGTCGGGTCCGTACCTAGCTGCTAACAGGCAAACATCACTCAACATCAGGTTCGATGTTGACGTACTTCGCCCCACAGCTGCTGAAGTACAACAATCGCTCCATCCCACCCTGTATTTCCACCATTAAGCAGCTAGGACTATTGCGTAGACCTCGATATATCCACAGAGGCTCAGGGAGAAACTTTATTTATGGTCAGCCTGCCGGCTTCATCACATCCATTAGGTCCGCTGAGACGGCTGAGGGCAAAAGACGTAACATCGCGAGATCCCCGCACTCCCGGCTGGATAGATTTCATGGAGTGGATTCCAACCTGCGCGGAGTGGATTTTAAGGCTCTGCGACCTGTACAGAGAATAACTCCACAGTCACTGGTTAAATTTTAACTATTCAACACTCAATCCTTGAATAATAAATCCAGCTTGATTGAAGAGCATATCAGGGAAAAAGGACTTGACTTCATGTGTCTAACAGAAACCTGGCACCAGCCAGAGGTTTACTCTGCCCTAAACGAAGCCTGTCCCCCAGGCTACAGTTACTTGGAGGCAGCCCGCAGAACTGACGCGGTGGTGGCCTAGCTGTCATCCACAAACAGGACCTGGAGTTGTCCCCCATGGTGCTGCCTACAACTTCCTCCTTTGAATGTCTTGCATTCACATGCAAGCCCCCCCATCCCATGACTGTTCTACTAATATACAGGCCCCCTAAACCCAACTCTGCTTTCATCCCGGAAATGTCTGATCTCCTCACAACACTCTGCCAATGCCATCATTCTGGGTGATTTAAATATTCATGTTGACACCCCCTCATGCCAGCCCGCTGCTGATTTTCTTCAGCTGCTAGACTCCCTCAACCTACAACAACATGTTGATGCCCCCACACACTCCAGAGGACACACAATTGACCTGGTCATCTCAAACTCCGCCCCCATCAGCAACCTACAGGTCTATGATCTTGGCGTCTCGGATCACAGAGTTGTGTCAATGGAGCTCCCTTTTCCTTCCTACCACACCAAACCAAAGCGGCAGATCCACTTCAGGAATGTGAAAAATATCAACATGGATGCCCTGGCCCTGGACCTTCAACATCTCTCCTCTGGCTCAACTGACTCCCTCTCTCTTGCTGACTCAGTGGACTTATACAACCAGTCCCTGAGCAGTCTCCTGGATCTCCACGCCACCTTAACATCGAGGTCAGTCTCCTCTCGCGCTCCGCACCCTGGTACACCAGTGAACTACGTACAATGAAGGTCTGCTGGGCGTGTCCTTGAGCGGCGACTCAAGGCCTCTGGTCTGACCGTTCACAAACAGGCATACAGGGAACACGGGAGGGCATATGCTGAAGCCCTGAATAATGCACGGTCCAGGTTCTATTCCGCAATAATCAACAATAGCCCTGGTAAACTCCAACAGCTCTTTCAACTGTTCATCACCTTCTCAAACCCCCTTTACCATCCCAATCTGATGTCACCACGGAGCGGTGCAACATGCACATCAACTTTTTTAAACAAAAAGTGAATAACATCCGCTCACACCTCTCCATCACTACTGCCCTGCCCCTTCAAACTGCTGAACCCACCGATTGACTCTGTCCAGACCCTCTGCTCCTTCTCCAGCATCACAAAGGAAGAGGTGGAGGACGTCATCAGGAAAATAAGCCATCCACCTGTGCAACTAGACCCCTTCCCTACAGCTCTGCTGAAGGCCAACATCTCTGCTGTCTCTCCACTCATCACCAATATCATTAACCACTCCCTCCTGGCCGGCCATATCCCATCTGCATTAAAACTGCTGTCATCAGACCAACATTAAAAAACCTACCCTTGATCCAGAAGTCCTCTCCAACTACAGGCCCATCTCAAATCTCCCATTTCTGTCAAAGTTCTGGAACAAAACAGTTGCAGCACAACTCCAGGATCACCTCATACAACATCACTTGTTTGAAAAAATTCCAGTCTGGTTTCCGCTATGGCCACAGTACAGAACAGCCTTGGTCAGGGTCACAAATGACCTCCTGATGGCAGCAGACACCGGCTCCCCATCTCTCCTCATCCTCCTGGACCTTAACAGCTGCTTTTGATACAGTTGACCACAATATTCTCCTTCACCGCCTGCAATACACCATTGGACTATCAGGAAATGTAAAGAACTGGTTCACCTCGTACCTCACTGACAGAACTGAGCACGTTGCCCTGGGCAAAGCAAAATCACACACCAACAACGTCACCTGCGGTGTCCCCCAGGGCTCGGTGTTGGGCCCCACACTGTTCTCACTGTACATGCTCCCCCGGGGTAGTGTCATTAGCAGGCATGGCTTGTCTTACCACTGCTATGCTGATGATACACAGCTCTACATCAGGACAACCCCCACTTCTTCTGCCCCTCTGCCAACATCCACACTGACCACCTGCCTGGAGGAGATAGAGGCGTGGATGAAGCTCAACTTCCTACAACTAACAGCCATAAAACGGAAGCCATCCTTATTGGCACGCCACATCAGCTCCGCTCCCCACCATCACCAATATCACCTTCTCTGGCAAAAAACATCCCCCTTTCCACATCCGTCACCAACCTCGGTGTTAAAATGGACCCACAACTTAATTTTGACACCCACATCAAACACCTCTGTAAGACAGCTTTATACCACCTCAGGAACATCGCCAAACTCCGCCAATCACTCACCCTGGCTGATGCAGAGAAGCTCGTCCATGCCTTTGTCTCCTCCAGGTTGGACTACTGCAATGCACTCCTCATTGGGATCCCTGGCAAGAGCATCCAGAGGCTCCAATACATTCAAAACAGTGCTGCCAGGGTCCTGATGAGGGTGCGCAAGCATGACCACATCACCCCCATCCTGAAATCACTGCACTGGCTCCCTGTCTCACTCAGAATTGAGTACAAGGTCTCCCTCCTCACCCACCCGTGCCTTCACGGACTTGCCCCCCTCTACCTTCAGGAACTCCTCACCCCCCCGACAAACTCACGTACACTCCGTTCAGGATCCACTCACACCCTCCAAACCCGACATACGAAGCTGTGCACCATGGGTGATCGGGCCTTTTCTGCTGCCTGCCCCTAGACTATGGAACGCCCTCCCTGACCACCTGAGGGCTCCACAGACTACAGCTCTTTTTAAACGGAACCTCAAAACCCATCTCTTTAAAAGAGCATTAGCTAACTTTCTTGAGGTTCCCCCTTTTTAATAGTTTTTTGGTATATTTTTTCTCTGAAGCACTTTGAGATTCTTGAATATAAAGTGCATTATAAATAAAATGTATTATTATTATTATTATTATTATGAGCGGTGACTGGTGAATCTTCTGCACTCAGCCCCACTTTTGGCGCCACTGTAACAAGTTCACAGAGTGCTTGGACACCCGGTTTGCTTTTCCAATAGAAAGTCATTTTATTTCGATCGCTCAGAAGTCCAACAAAACACAAGTCGTTAAACGTATATCATACAACTCTGCTCAAGCAGTCACAGTGTGAGTGCAAGGCCATCTCTGGCGGGCGAGCTCCCCTGTCTCTCTGCTCCTGATCCTTCTCATTACATGACAAAGCAAGCACATAAATACACACTCCCTGATTGGTCTGATTGCGAGCAGGTGCCAGCAATCAGACCCAATTCCCCCCCAGCAGGTCCGGTGGGCTCCAAACATGCCCATACGTCCCCCTATACGTATATTTTAGAATAATGCAGATTACATTTATTTCAAGATTACAACTTCAATTACTCTGATTTGAGTCAAACATTGTATGTTAACTTGAAAAGCAACTTTATTGTACCTGCTACCAATGTTTGCAACATTTTGCGCGAAGGTGGGACTTTTCAAATTACACATTTAAGATGAATACATAGTTATTTGGTGCTGGAGCAGGGGATGGGTGACAGCCTGGGGTACATCACTGGAACACAGTGGATGGGTAACAGCCTGGGGTACATCACTGGAACATAGCGGATGGGTAACAGCCTGGGGTACATCACTGGAACACAGTGGATGGGTAACAGCCTGGGGTACATCACTGGAACACAGTGGATGGGTAACAGCCTGGGGTACATCACTGGAACACAGTGGATGGGTAACAGCCTGGGTACATCACTGGAACACAGTGGATGGGTAACAGCCTGGGGTACATCACTGGAACACAGTGGATGGGTAACAGCCTGGGGTACATCACTGGAACACAGCGGATGGGTAACAGCCTGGGGTACATCACTGGAACACAGTGGATGGGTAAGGCTGCTTGGCATTAGAGGTCCACTTCATACCGACAGCTAGGTTGACAAATGAGGGATTAAGGCGTTTGGATGTGGAGATTAATGATTCCTGTGATTGCCAAGGACTGTAATGAATTCCCATGTCACCTTTAATGCAGTTACGTTTCCTCAGGTTTGCTGAGATTTCATTTCAAAAGGAAACATTGATTCCTTAAAGTAAACAGTTTGTGGCGTATGCCGCGTTTTCTTGAAAAACTTTTTGGCATTGATAGAAAGCAAATATGAAGAATATGAAGGAAATGTGGCCTCAATTGTGAGTGGCCCTTACTGTGCAGGTGAAAATGCAGTTTCCATGGAAACACAAAGGACAGTTAAAAGGGTTCTACTCATACTTTGCTTCTTCTTGCATTGTGTATTTTATGTGTGGGTTTAGTCTGCTTGCATGTATGTGTGTGTGTGTGTGTGTGTGTGTGTGTGTGTGTGTGTGTGTGTGTGTGTGTGTGGTTTGTGTGTGTGTGTGTGTGTGTGTGTGTGTGTGTGTGTGTGTGTGTTAGCGTGTGTGTGTGTGTGTTAGCGTGTGTGTGGGTGTGTCTGTGTGTGGGTGTGTGTTGCGTTGCAGTAGGGCTTTGTGCTGTGGTATGTTTTGCAGTTATTACCCTGTCATAGAGTTAAGCACTACCATCCATCAGAATATAATTTTCAGATAGTTCCTGGGCTGCTCCTGATTGTCCGACGATTTTACGTGATTAAAGTGACAATTGAAAACTAAGTGTGGGTGGCAGTACAAAAATAATATGGATTCAACATCTTAATTACTGTGTTTTTTGTGGGTTTTACAATGAGAGAGCGGTAAAGTTTACATTGTGTACCCCTTGACTCCAATACACAATAGTTCAGACAAGGGGCTCCAAATTGTAAGCATCCTTTTCTTTACCTAAAGGCCGGAAACTATTTTCCAATGACCCTGGGGGATAAAAAAAGTTGTATCTAACCCTCATTGACCTACAATATTTATTTTGGTATCAAAGATTTCCACTTTGACACTTTAAAGTCCTGTTCTCACTTTTCTACACTTAAGCCTAACAGTTCTTAGGGTTCTATCCTTTCATATTGATTTCTAGGCTGAGGAAAGTACAAAAAACAGCCTTTAAGAAGGCCAGGCGTGGTGGGAAGCTGACTTGGTTCCCATTTGTGGGGAAGCTTTTGAAGCACAAAGTGAGACGGCCTTAAAGCGGCCAGGGTTGTACAGGGAGCGCTCGGAGAGGACAGTGCCTGAGGCCTTTTTTTTTTTTTTAAGGCAGTTCTCATCTCTTCCTTCCAGGAAAAAGGGACTGAAGAAAAGCTTCCAGGTGACAACTTGGTGCAAAGGGAAAAGGAAAAGGGTCTAGATGGAAAGCGAACCTTATCTCCGTTTTCACATTACTCTGGATTTAAAGATGTCGCACATTAGGCATGCAAACTGCTTTATCCCTTTAGTTGTTAGAGGTATGCTTGAAATTATATTAATTAAACATTAAAATGGAATACGATTCATACCATTTCATGTGCGGTCAGTATGCTTTACATTCTACAGATCACAAAGATAATACAAAGATTGTTTTTATCTTTGTATTATTCTACAATTATTTGACAATATAATGTTATTCTGTTTCTATCATAACATCATTGCTGACCCTATTATAAAATCTGGCCATTTAATGCTGGAAGTCATTTCAGCAGACAGGAAAGCAGTGCAGGAGAGGTAGAATCATACTCTAGAGAGTGATGTTCCCCTGGGTTCTATACTTGGTCCTTGGAATTCGTTTTTTGTTGTATTTCTTCAATTCTGCTGTATTAAATAAATGTATTTGTAGCTGGATGACATGTCCAACTGCTCTAGAATGCTTTTATGTTTATTCATTAATGAAATAAATTACCTGTTCGGTATATTTGGTTGCCCATGCCCTCCTCATTTTGGTCATATAATTGACATTATAAATGTTATTAATCTCTCTCTCTCTCTCTCTCTCTCTCTCTCTCTCTCTCTCTCTCTCTCTCTCTCTCTCTCTCTCTCTCTCTCTCTCTCTCTCTCTCTCTCTCTCTCTCTCTCTCTCTCTCTCTCTCTCTCTCTCTCTCTCTCTCTCTCTCTCTATATATATTATATATAATTTGAAATTGAACTCATTTAGCTTTTTCTTTTTTTACATCTCCTAAATCAAATAAATAATAAAACGCACATCTTCCCAAGGAGCTCCTAGTGATCAGTTGCAGTGTATAACATACCCATTTCAAGAGATTGGTTTATGATGCTGACTATGATTATGATTGATTCCTTCCTCCGTTATCCCAAGCAATTAGCTTAGTGCTCCACTAGATAAGTTACAAGTCCATTACAAGAGGGGCATCCGTGGCATACTAGTTAAGGACTTGGACCGGTAACCGGAGGGTGGCCGGCTCTAGCCCTACTGTTGATACGGAGAACCGAGCGAAAAGACTATAAGCACCCCCCTTCCCGGTTCCGGTCCGGTTTGCGGTTAATTTACAAAATGCCAAATAAAACAGACAGAAACTGTATTTCGCTACGATACTTGATTAGGAACATCAACGACCATCACTAACCACTCGATGAGTTTCACATTTCTGACCATTTATGGACCAATATTCAAAATTTCGGTGTTAAAGGAGAAATCCGATGTAAAATGGATTCGGGATATGTTTGGTATGATAACGAGTTGGAATGAATACCATTAGTAGTTCACCCGTCGACGCCACACAGAGATTGTGCCATCCGTCAACAACACGCAAGCTCTGTGTGTTTGCCAATCTACTTATCGTCCTTTTTAATAAACAATCTGTACACTTACAAAGATATCAATGCCTCGTTTTATATGTTAAGACCCTTATTATGCTACCAAAGAAGTGTCGGGCTACTGCTAGCCTTTTAAGTGGTTAAATAACAATTTAGTTTTTACCATAACACATGCCCCCATCGTTACAAGTTGATTGCTTTTGGTAGAATCGGCAGATCAGACAAATGTACTCGCTTTGCATAAAAGCTTCTGCTAATTGCCCTTAATGAAAATGTATTAAAATGAGCCGATGGGAAACATTGATGGGATGTCTTAGAGAGGTTTAAGCTTATCGGACACTGAAAGTATAATGCCCCAGTTTCTGTGAAGATGTCTGGAGCTTCGGCCTGCCAGTGGCTGATTCCGATGGCAGTGTCCGAGATAAGGTTCAGCTTTTCGGAGATATACAATAGTGTAATGTCAAGGTTTGTGGCACATTTAATATACAACATCGCTCATTATAACTGTCCTAAATAACGACGCCACTAAAAAAGTATCACAATGGGACGATGCCATGTGGATAAGAACGCCCTCCTTCCTAGCCCAAAACACATTTTATTTGAATTTGATTGAATTAAGAATATATTATCTCTAGACATTTTGTACCTACTGGGCTAATGTAGAAACATGGGGCTTTCATTGGATTAAACACTAATTAACACTGATTAAAATTATATTACATTTCTGCCAAGTCCGTTCTGCTAGATGCCACTAAATTATATTTCACACTGCACCTTTAAGCAATGCCCTCAACTGAAATGCTGCTTCTTAATAGGCTACATTCTTATAGAAACCAGCTGCTGATTTTGTGTCCCTCATGTTTGGCTTTTACGCTCACATCACCCTCTGCAGCCGTTGGGAGGGTACTAATGAATCAATAAGCGCTGTGTTTCTGCCAGGCTATGATTCATGTGGAAATGCCCTCCCCCACAGAGACTAGCCTTTAACGTTAAAGATATATTTTCTCCAAAGTGCTATTGCTTGTTTAAATAGAGACTGACGGTTAATTTAAGATTGAACAACAAACAGGCCTGCTATTAAATTAGTAATAATCATCTCTAATCAAATTGTAATATTTGTTCACTTCAAAAAGTACATTAACCAATGTAATGATTACAAAATAAGATATATTAAGTACCCATTTTAGTGATTTGTAAACTTTTTTTTTAATTAAAGGAAAAAAGGAAAAGGTTGCTTAGACATAACAATTTAGTAATGTCAACATGTAACATGTGTCTCTTTCATTAGCAGAGTCTTATTTTGGCACAACTCTGATTACACTTGTGCAGTCGTGTCAGCGTCTATAGGCTATGAGCATGGGAATAAAGTTGGAAAGTGTCCATGGTTTCCATCAAGAGTAATTTCTGGTGAGAGAGAGTTGCTGAGTAAACATGCATGCTTCCAAGTATCCCATCAAGACAAAGAAAATGCCTGACTATTCAAAGCTGAGTAACATGGATTGTCAACCATCTAAAGTCTGGAACTGTACAACATATATTGTCTTTTAACTCTCCAATGATAGAACCAGCAAACATACTTACTACTGTTAAATATCCAAAATTCAGTAGTGACAGTAACACCAATAACTGTTTAGGTTCTGATAAATTTATGATATGAATGCCAGACTGAAAGCCAATTCACACCAGTGCAACACAAAATGTATGCATGCAAACTATAAACACCAGCGTACCACAAACTTTTTATTCACTCTTGAAAAGGTGGTCGATATATATTGTTGGACAAGGTGCCGACCTCTTGGGGGATATTACTGTATTGAAGCAAAATAGAGTCTAAAAGTTCCAGCAGTGTTGATTAACTCTTAATTATGATGGTGAGTAATTGGAAAATTAAAGAAAAATATGGATCCACCCAAAATCCAATACTGTAGAGACGGAGAGAGTGCTGGGTGCTCCATGAGTTCATAAAATAGCTCCTGTACCATGGCATCTTCAATGCCACCTCATTTATACCATGGTCACTTCACCCAATATATCAGGATGTTGTTGAAATAGTTGTATCGTAGGCTAAACAAACTGGTGTTTGTAACTGTTACCGGAAATCTGCAACAGCTAAAGCTGAGATACATTTTATTCTTGCTGCTTAAAGTCCTGCACTGGTGTATACTCCATAGGAACACATGAAATAAATGTTTTTAGAAATATCTGTGTGCATACTTTGCCCAAATATTCACACTTGTGTGAAGAGATTGTAACACCATCATACACAACTGGATGGTGGTGCACTGGTTGATGTGCGACTTGTTATTAAAAGACCTCCAACGGCCTTTCCTGAACTTAGCTACTGAATGCTTCAAGGCTAGAGATAGATTGTAACTGCTTTGTGGGTTAATCCGCAAAGAAGACAACGCCCGACTGACTTTAGAATTTGTCTGCCTGTTACCATAGTCGAGGGGGATAAGCCACTGGCACTAATGCTGGTGGAAGGAAGGAGTTCAAGTCCCTAGGGGCAAACTCAGGAAGAAGCAACACAAAATGCTTTCATCAATGCAAGTCTGCCACTGCCGGTTACATGTAATTAACTCTAATGAGAACAGTTCCATGCAACCAGTAGTATTTGAGCAGGGTTCACTTTGAGCAGGGTTCACTTTGAGCAGGGTTTTCACCGAACAGGTATCCAGAATCTTCCTCAGGCCCTTATCTCCACCATTCTGCCAGGTACCCGGAGATTCCTGATCAACCAGTGGGAGTCCAGCAGGTGAATGCCCAGCACAGACAGCTCAACCGCACTAGGATGCAGGATTGGAGAAAGCCAGCATTCCAGCTCAGGATGAACCTCTATATTTACCCGATAGGTCTTGGTTTACCCTCTTCATCTGCCCGTGTAATTGAGGGTTGAACCCTGATATCAGGCTGACCGTATCCCCTATGAATGTCCAGAAGACCTTCTAGAATCAGGGAGAGAACTGAGCGTCTGGATCAGTGAACACATGAAGGGATGGACTAAATACCCTGAAGACATGCAATATGTGCACAAGGGCAGGACATGCGCCACAAAGGACCTTAAATCCCTCTCCATGGATGGCAACAAAAAAGTGATTAGATGAGGTCGGGTATAGCACAGGAAACAAGTTCTATGTCAGTCACATATCTTTGGAGAGGATAAGTATTTTATCTATCCTGGGAGGCCTCATCACTGCCTCCTGCCCTGCTGGATGAGAACTTGTCGATTCCAGATTACTTCCTCAAAAAGTTGAAGTTCATGTGATGGCTCAGTATTGGTGTAGATGTGGAATTGACATGCAGACCCAAACATATAGGCCTTTTTCGCCAAAGTTTTGTTGCGCCACAAATCATAATCTGTCGCTGTGCAAGTTTTGTCAGGCGAATTTGTCGCGCCACAACTTTTGCCAATTCATTCTCAACCACCGCCGAGATAACCGCCATTAGATGTCTTTACCTTTTGTGGAAGAGGGAGAGACGTCGGAGAACCCGACACAGTCTATTCATAGTATTGTAATGACCACGGAAGAGGGAGTGAATGAAGTATTGATTAAACAGAGATTTATTAAATAGGCCTACCTAATAAACGGTTGGAACACACAAGACCGGAAACCATAGCAATGCCGGTAAACAAATCCAGAGAAGCCCAATCCCTATGAGAGCTCCCCGCGCTACGGCCATCCGGAGGTGCACAGAGCTTTGGCTGTGATATTATACAATTATATTATATTATACTATTATATATAGAGCTCCGGGAGTCGCAAAGGGCAACAATAACTTTCTCCTCCATGCTGCAGTTCATCCCGGACTGCACTGCACTGAGTTTGCCGGTTGAACGCTGATTGGCTGTTACGTTACACATGTCACTCAGTGGCCACTCTGTTGAACGCTTATTGGCTGTCATCACGCGGTATTCGCGTCAAAGTTGAAATATTTCAACTCGAGCGAATTTGTCGCGCCACAAATCCTCGTGAACGAGCTCGCCTGTGCAGGGCGAAAGTTTGGCGTGACAAATCAAAACGTTTTCTCTAGCGAATAATTCGCCCGATACGCATCTCTACGTTCACTTTGTATGGGATCTTGTCGCCCCGTTGCGATGGTGTGAACGCACAGTTAGGTCACTTTTTGGCACGCCCGGCAATTTCACAGCCTTGCCTGTGTAAATCCGAAGGGGTAAAATCCCCCGTCGTCATGAAGCAGGCTTTCTAGGTTCACTGGAGAAGGCGGGGCTGTGCACGGAGAGTAGACCTCTTCAGAATAATTTGTATACAACAAATTTTATATTTTTTTATGATTGAAGAGCCAAAATATAATATTTTTTGCTGACCACTAGTTTTTTATCCAGAGGATAAAAAACATCTTTCTCGTAGATCTCACCATCTTAATGCGACTGCATCACCTTCTCTCACATGATCAGCAGCTTACTGATTTCAATGTCTCTCCAGTTAGAACTAGACATGTTGATATCCAGTGTTGTGCCTGAAGGCGTTCATTGAACGATAATTCATGAACTCGTTCATATTTTGGGCAAACGTGAACTGAACGTACTGTGTTACTGCCTGATGAACGTTCTGGTGTCTGTGACCGGCACGCTCAATCGGTTCAACTTTGTTCAATAGGGGGGTTATTTATTTATCAACACGGCGGATGCGTGCGCAGAACGCCGTGTTGTTTGACCGGTTGCCATGGTTATCTCTGTGTAGTTAATTTGCAGTTGCGGTGTTGTTAGCTTACTGTTACATTAAACTGTAATCGGAAAACACGGTAAGATGCTATAGTCCCTATAGTATCTGTCGTATAAAGGCAAATTATAAATATGTATACTTGTTGAAAGTATTGACCGTCGCGTTTCCCATTGAAACGAATGGCGCAGGGATATTCTTCAAAACGAGAGCTGTTAAATTGTGAAAATGAATTTAACTGTAATCAGACAATGCGGTTATATGCTATATACCCTAGTATCTGTGGTATAAAGGCTGAGACGAATTTCGAATGATAAATATGTACAATCCATGTCGTTACCTTTCTGGCTCATAGATCAGCAGACTAGAATACCTCCTAGAATCATTGCTTGTTGGTCAGAAACGGAAAGGGGGGCTGTTTATGTTTGGTTGTAGACTTTTCGCTCGGTTCTCCGTCTCAACAGTAGGGCTAGAACCGAGCAAAAAGACCACAACCAAACGTGAACACCCTCCCTTTCCGTTTCCGGCCAACGAGCAATGAGTTTCGCTGCGATACTTGATTCAACCACTCTATTTCATCCTAGACAAACCACAAAGGGGGCTCAATGTTCAAAATACCGGAAAAGAATAATAGCTCACAGCAACATATTGAAAAAAAGAACTATGAGCTAGTTCATTTTTTGGAACTGTGAACTTAGTTCAAAATGTTGAATTATGTATGTTTAACTGAACTAGTTCATTTTAAGATTTTTGAACTGAACTTTGAACTTTCCCAACACTGTTGATATCACTGTGTAGACAATGCAGCCACACCTCTACCCAAGTCCCTGGAACTGCAGAGTTGTCTAATTGCATCTGCATCAGAATGAAACCGCCAATGTGTGTCGGGTCCGAGAGGGTAAATTGGGTGCTAGCTCAAGCCGGCGATATACCTCTGCCAGTGTTAACACGCGGACCATGCCGGGAAGAAAACTGGCATAAGACAGGCATATTTGGTAGTGTAAAAACGTACTGGCCTTACGCACTGGCCTTAATCCATTGCTGGATTACTAACTCCAATAATTAACTAAATGATAACAGTTCCAGGCAACCAATTGCTTTCAAGCAGAGTATTTGAGCCCAATTCTGAAACGTATTAGTTTTCATCTCAAGAATATCTAAATAATAGTCACAATGCATCAACATTTCTGTCTTCTGCAAAGGCAGAATATTGACGACATTTCACATGTTTGTATATGTGATTATTGTTTTCTTGTTTATTGGGTATTAAGGAATACCCCCCTGAAATATAACAATATCGTCTGAATTATGAGAAAAATCACAAAAATAGGAATCTCCACGTAGGTTTGCCTTAGTAAAGCGGGGAGGATTTATAAAGCTCTGCTTACCATCATTAATGTCATAGTTGATTGGTTGCCAGCTCTTTGGTATAATGGCTGGAAGACATGGTTTATACCCCTTAATTATAGTTAGATTATTGCCTGCCTCTGCTGTTCTGGGGAAAGCCCTGGGAGAGGAGGAGCATTGTCAGCTGTTTCTGACCCCCGGTCTGCCGACTGTGTCTCTATTCTTTGCTAAGGGATACATATGGAAGGTTCTCTCCATCCCGACATCCCCCTCTTCTCAGAATTGCAAGACTGGGGCTGCCTATTACAGTAAATCACAGCAGAAATCAGGTGGTTTTGATAAAGATAAGCAGAATTTGTTAACAACAATATAAAGTGTCATGGTTCAACTCAACGGGATCATTCTATTAAACATGATACAAAATACAAATTCAATACTCAAAACCTACAGGGCTTGTATAGTTATTTGATAAAAAAACATTTTGCAGTATTTGTATGTGTTCGGGATAAAAGTTGCGGTGTGTGTTTACCACCAACATTGTTCCAGATGGATGGTAAAGGCCAGACAAATAACCTGTATTTCCATTATACAGCAATCTCAGTCCCAATTGAGCCTGGGAAAGGAGACAGGGAGGGAAAACACAATGTGACACTGGGTACCCTGGCGGAGCCCTTGTAAGTATTCAGCGTTGGTCCTGCTCCTCTGGGACCATTAGTAACAACCTTTAAGAAGCAGTGATTGGATGGAGAGGCTCTCTGCATATCAACAGGAACCTCGCAGTCCCAGGGGAGCCCAGCGGTCTGGGCGTGGAGGAGGTGTAAAGTGAGCAGACAAATGGAGATGTGGTGCGGAAGGAATGAGCAGGAGAAAAGGGGATGAGGTGAGCTAGAGAAGAGGGACGAAAAGAAAGGGAGGCCATGGGGAACAACCGCAGAGGGCCGTGATTAAGATGCACTTCAGCTGAAGAAGAGTCTAATGGTTGACAGTTGGGAGGGATTGGAGAAAGGGGAGGAGAGAGTATAGGGATGTAGGGAGAGGAGTAAACGAGAGAGGGCACGAGCAAGACCGAGGGGGAAAGAGTGGGAATCAATTACACCATCATGCTTTTAACAAATTCATTTTAAATGTTTGGAGCGTAGCGGCCGAGAGGCTCTGAGGAGCTCATGTGACCATAAGCTTGAGCGTAATGCACCACTGAGCAGCGTGCTAACAACACATGCCACTGTGTTGCTCATTAGTTCAGTTGCTAAGGAAGAGGGTCTCCTTAGCAGTATAATCACAAGCTTATTTAATAGCTATACAAAGAAGCATATGCAACAGCAATGACCTAGCCCAAACATTTGTTTTTGGGTATGCCAGTCAATCCTGAGGCCATCCAGAAGGTTCTACTGCAAGTCATCTCTCCTGGCATGGACTTCATGAGGCGAGTGTTGAAGCCCTGCTTAGCAGGCCAGATGTTTGTGAGCCATCATGAACTTCTGTCACAGAAGGCCCTCCTCTAGTCTAGGAGCCATGTGCTTATAATAATTGATATGGTGTCTACCACTGCTTACATTCTTCAATACAATTGCATTCAATCACATCATTCAGCGGCATCTATCGTACACTTTTGCATGAGTCTCCACTAGAATTAATCCGGCCATGCTCATAATTTCGAAGGTAATACACTGCTTTTGTGTTTGAAGCGTTCATTCTTTTACATTATCTATTAGGGGCAGGAAAGAAAAAAAAAGGTCAGAAAACATAGGATCAGCCATTGAAAATGGAAGAATAAATAAAAGTAAGATAAGTGAATAAAGGCACAGCCAGAGCACTGTGCTGCCATGCAGTGTCATGGCTAAAGGTTAGCAAGAGATTGAAATATCACTTCAGCATGAGAAAAGTGAATCAAACAACATACAAATGGCCCACCTTAAGAAGAACGACAGTATGGGGGCTATTAGTTCATCTATCAACTTCATCTCACTTCACGGCAGAGCGGGCAGGAAATCCATCGCTCACACCTTTTAAACAATATTCCCTCCATCTCTGTCATCCTCGGCTAGCAAAAATGATTTAACCAAACATCCAGGAAGAGAAATCTTTGGAGATTGTGGAGAAATGGCTGGGGATCCGGTGACCGGTCTACTATATTCTTCGGGGAATGTCTCTTTCAGTGCTGCGGTGTTAAAATCAGACGACGATAGTTCCCCTGTATAACAGTCGGCCAAGAGGGTGTCCGCTTATCGACGGGCTTCCGGCTCTTCAGAAGATATTGATTGGAAGACTGAGAACTCTTCAATGTGTAAGGAATGTTTTTGTAATAGCTTTAGAAGTCATCCAAGGTCATCTAATTTCTCTATGTCATGACAAATCTTTGTGACACAGTTTAGGTTACAAACATAATATAGTTTTAATATAGATAGATATCCAATACATGATTTGGCATTATAATTTTTTCCTCATCTAGATGGCCCCTTTGAGGTGCTAGCTTCACCAGCAGTTATCCATAAGAGAAAACCCAGCAACAGATGATGTCTAAAATACATTAAACAACACTACCACAACCACGTCACCAGGGGAACTGGGTGATGGGTGGTATTCAGCCTAGGATTCATTGACAAACCTCTGAGAGGGTGTTCTCTAATAACGTATCGATCGGCAAGGCTTGATATGCAAAGAAAGTGAGCAGCGATCCTAGGTAAGACGGATGTCCTCAGTGAACCCAGCACGGCACTGTGTTGATTAAAGGAAGCATTAGGGCTCCATGATCACATAGAAGTAGATCCCACCAATGGAGTCATGTCTGAACCAGCACTCATTAGTCAGTGTGGACAGCCCGGAGAGGAGAGCGGCCTTCACCCATTATTATTTCAACATCTTCTGACAAAATAATAGCGGGATTCATCTTTTGAGTTTGGTTAATGACTGCAGTGGCGTTTTTATTAAATACATGCAAAATAGGATATCCAACAGCACACACAATTTTTCCAATGTACCCTTTTCATTTTCTGAAAATAAGTAGTTGCCAAAATGAACGAATAGCCTGTCTTGGCACTTATTAAAGGGTTGCACTCGGCTGCGGTGGAAAGAAGGAGATAAGTGACAGGTGAACACTGGTATTGACAGACAGGCACATACCTTTTCAGGAGCGTTGCCGCGGAAAGATCAGAGGAGCATGTGTTTCACTCAAGATGTGACCAAGGGCCACATAGGTGAACACCCTCTCAAGCAGACAGATTGTTTAGGTCAACTCTACAGACAGTGAACCCTCATCTTTATTACCAACCAAATAATTCCCAGAATATTCACAAACCTGCAAACGATGCTTCAGTCACTGTTCAGTGTCCCCTTAATGGAATTGTGTTGAATCAGTAGATATGAACTCAATCAAATGTGGGGGAAAAAGACATGCTCACCATAGTTGACCTCTGACCTAGACCCCTGACGTAGAGACCACCATCACCACATATCTGAGGTTGCACTGCAGGATTCACGTAAATATGTAAATACTTATGTTTCTTTAAGGGAATATTCTGAGTAGGCACAATGAAAAGGGATGCTGACAGTCCTCAATCTGGAATGCTAGGTTGATAACCGATTGAACATGCATTGGAATGTTAGGTGAGTAGTTGGTGGAAATTATGTTTTAACTGTTAACTGTTTAGTTGTTAATTAGATTGCAGGTCAAATGTGGCCCCTTCCCCTTTGTGCACAGCAAAGACCAGCCCCTCCCCTCCTCCTTTTCTAAAGTTTTCAATCCTAGCTTGCAGTTTGAAGGGGGATGCTTGACCAATCAGCTTTCAAACAGGCCTATTCCCCCTCACTAAGGTAATTCATCAGTTGGCTTCAAAAGAGTCTGGTGTTTTGCCTAAGTTTAATTGGAACGAATATGTTATTCCTTCAAACTGTACATTTAGCATTCAGCAGAATCCATTAAGTGCCAATACACTTATGTTGATCTATTTGGTTATTCTTTTGTTACATTTATCATTATTGATTATTATTATTATTTAAGACCCCAGGTGGATTGTTGACAATGTCTACGTATAGAGTTAAATTGGAGAAAAAAAAACTAGTTATTGAGAGTTTATATGCGCAAGCCTGGGTTGGCCCAAACAAAGATACAGCCTCCTACATTTACCCTCATGACCTTTTGAAATGTTAAAGAATGAATATGAATTATCACATAGACTTTAACGAGTTAGATGCGACATGTCATGAGGTAAGATGAATCAGAGCAGAGGATGGATTACAAACAGTTGTTACATAAAGCTTAAATAGTCTATGTTAACGAATTTTTGATCATTGATGAACAATACTAATTCCAACAATATGTAGCAAGTACAAAGTGCTTTCATAAGGAACGTCGCTGAATCTTCTTATCAACAAAGTATTGAGGGCCTTATCACTCATGCTTTGCTATTCAAGATGAGGTCCTTCCAATTCCTATATTCTCATAGCAGTCAGATTCTAGTTGTTATGGTGATGATGATGAAAGACATTACTGGCTAATCTGCCACTCCTGGCATCCAAAGAAAATCAGCTAATTAAAAGTCTGTCCGTTCTGTAACATCCCCACAGAGAAAAATGCTTACTGTGTGGGTAGGCGGACACACCCACGCACACACTCACCTATTTTGATGTCTCCATCATGCAGCTGCTTTTTAGGGTAGTCTGCATTATAATGAAACACAGAAGAAAACGATTCCAACAATATGCATGCTAAACAAACGCCCTCCGGTGAACAACTTTTAATGTCTAGGGTCTAATCACTTTGTTCTTTCGCTAAAAAAAACCTAAATGTGTTCTCAACCTAAATATCCACATTAAGAGGTTGGCAGTGTATGGAGGAACCCATAATTTGATGGCCTGTTCGCCTGTGGTCGTTATCACTTTCTTATAGAAATTGCAAGGCTACCATTAAACATTGAGATCAGAGACTAAGCAGACTCGCTCAAATCTGGGGAAACTTTCTTCCGCCTCATATTTGTTTCGACCAGTCACTAGTAAGCGTTTACCATGGGAAGACAACCTCAAATAATCCTTTCTTGACATCAGCATTCTAAGGTAAAGTGGCTTTAAAGGTTTGGAATAAATCAAGAAACAAGGAGTAATTAAATCCCTTTACATTTGTTGTTCTGCTATATCATAGTAGGACTGCTGGACTACTAGGTCCAGCAGGTTGGAAATGAACCCACACTGGCACTTCCCTAATCAGCAACAGATAATACACAGAATAGAACATGCACTAGCTGTACAAAATAATGTTTGAGCAGATTGTTTTATTAAACATAGCAATATGACTCCTACTGCATTAAAAACAAAAGTGTTTATATGTAGCAGTAGAAACAGGTAACCCAGCCCAAGAGTCTTATCAGTCTGATTCGGACCAGGTGAATGCTTAAACCAGCCATCAACCACCCACACACTCCGCAACCTAATACTACTAATGAACTCAGTAGTAAATAACAAAATCATGACTTCTGAAGTAAATGCGATAGAGGATTTTAACAAGCTACCAGATAGTGGGCGGTATGCAGCCAAATTGCGCTCATGTAATTCTGTGCATCCTAATTATTTTGACTGCTTGACTGGCATTAATGTTGTTAATTGCCATTCTGACAATGTAAAAAAGAATACAATGCCCAAAAATGTGTAACTTATTCATAAATATTGCACGTACATGATCAATAAACAAAACCACTGGAACAAAGAGGCAGAACTATCTATCTTAGTAAGGTGTTTGTGAGTTGTGCTGTGGTGCACATTTACATCCCTACAATGCATCATATAAACTCATGATTGCAAAGTATTTGTTTTAAGCCAAAAGCACACAGGTGCACATTTCCGGTTCATATTTGTAGCGGTACCCAAAAAATAAACAGAATGCTATTGGTTTTAAGGAGCAAAGCACACGGAGCACACATGCAGCCACCGCCCAGACGCAGCCGTGTGCTTAGGGCTTCAGTCGTATGACTCAGAACACTAGAACTGTAAAATAGCATCAGAGGCTCACGTTTTTGCCGGAACACAGGATTAGAGTTCATTGATAATTGTTTATGCTGTCGGCATAAAAAGTCAAAGATACAAATAGGACAGAGGAAAGAAATTTGAATCGAAAAAAACTAAAGGAAGGAGATCCCGCCAGGGTTGAGAAGCAAACAATAGGGAGAGAAAAAAACACTAGATAGGTTACTTTGGGGAGTTCAGAAAAATACACCAAAGCCGTTTTGTATACATTTGCTTGGCATGCACGGGTCTGTTTCTTTGTAAGCACAAATCAATTCTTCAGTTTATATTCAATGAGTTAAATGCATTGTTACACACACATGTTTGTGGATTATATTCAGCAGATTTTGTATATGCTCTTAAAGCCCGGAGTCATCTTGACATCAAAGTCAGTTCTATGTCATCCAGTTAACATTATGTTTCATATAATTTCGTGCTCAGTACTAACGCTTCTCTTTGGTATAATGTTTCTTCTTAATCTTGTTTCTACTTTGACGTGCGAGTCTGCAGCAATGAAATAAAGCTTTCAGGAGAACCAGAATGCTTTGAAATAAATAATGTGTTGCTGGACTCACCCTGCAAAGCAACAACAATGTAGAACCGTCATTAGGCTTATACGATATCATATATATATCTCTTGTAAGCATCAACAAATGCCAATGGACAGCCCATAGTCAATTAAATTTTGGGTTAGGTCCTGTTATTGGGTCGGATTACGTCTCACTGCAACTGAGACCAATGGAATTGGAGTTTGATAGGAGATCTGGTTGTTTTGGTCTGCACCTGCGTTCCCAAACCCCATCCCAACCAGACCTGTGGCTGAATTGTAGGCCTACCAGAGTTTGATTAAAATGTGAAATTTTGTGAAAGTGCCCGAAAAAATACCATTGCCAAGAAGAATTCTTCATGGTATAATAAAAAGTATTTGTACTGTTCTATCCCTGTCTACTAAACAACTATACGTTCTTTCTGAGCTACTAAAATGCACCGAATAGATCCATGTGCTCCAACACTCTTCCAGTACGTTCATAAAGGAACAGATAAACAACTAATGTCCCTGTTAAAGCAGTGTTAACTGTAATTGACAATCATGATAAGAAAATAAGAATCTGGCAATCGCTTTAGTCTTTGGAAAACACGTTGGAGGAAATTCAATTTCATCCTGGAAATAATGCATATCCATCTATCCACAATCATTCTACAAGATGCAACTCACTACAGAAGCCATAAGCTGTCCCAAGGCTATTGGCTACTGAAGAGTATGCATCAAATATTAAATGGTATGCAACAGGCAGTAAACTTAATAAAATATATCCAATACTTTCTTATTTTGTATATACTTATAGTTCACTACTTTGATCCAGTATTCAAATATTTGACGAGCTGACAAAAGAGTAGCTCTATACTAAAGAGCTACTCTTTTTTCAGCTCGTCCAAGACTATAGAGTGTTTAGTCTTGGCTACACATAATACTTACACGCACGCACGCACGCACGCACGCACGCACGCACGCACGCACGCACGCACGCACGCACGCACGCACGCACGCACGCACGCACGCACGCACGCACGCACGCACGCACGCACGCACGAACGCACGCACGCACGCACGCACGCACGCACGCACGCACGCACGCACGCACGCACGCACGCACGCACGCACGCACGCACGCACGCACGCACGCACGCACGCCGCACGCACGCACGCACGCACGCACGCACGCACGGCACGCACGCACGCACGCACGCACGCACGCACGCACGCACGCACGGCACGCACGCACGCACGCACGCACGCACGCACCGCACGCACGCACGCACGCACGCACGCACGCACGCACGCACGCACGCACGCACGCACGCACGCACGCACGCACGCACGCACGCACGCACGCACGCACGCACGCACGCACGCACGCACGCACGCACGCACGCACGCACGCACGCACGCACGCACGCACGCACGCACGCACGCACGCACGCACGCACGCACACACACACACACACACACACACACACACACACACCACACACACACACACACACACACACACACACACACACAACACACACACACACACACACACACTGTGGCATCCCGCCCCTGAAGCCTCGGCCTGAACGGGCCCGCGGAACCGTGAAGGACGGGGTGTACCACCCCCACCCACCAGCCGGCGACGGAGAGCACCGGGTCCTTCCCCCCAATCAGCGGGATGGGGGACACCTGGCGGCGGGGAGGAGAAAGGCCCGGAGCCACTACAAGAGAGGCAGAGACAAGCATGGACGGGAGAGGCAGAGAGACGCATGGACTGCAGAGGCTGAGGCTCACGGAGACCCAAGCGCACCCTTATCCTCTTTTGCTTACTGAAATAAACGCCGAAAGTCGGCTTAAACCATCCGTTGCCACGTGTTTCCCTGAATCCCGGCGCATTCCTCCTTCCCGGATACCACATATGGTGGAGGATGCGGGCATCTTGAGCGTTCCCACTACTACTACCCCACCATGCAGAACCCGGACGGAGCCGCGGCGCTGGCTGCCCAGCAACACCAGCGGGAGACCACCGAGAGCCTCGCCCTGCTCCGCGAAGCTGTTCTGCGGCTGACTCAGCACGCCGTCCGTGCTGCGCCGACCGCCGCCCCGACCAGCCGCCTCACGAAGCTGGGACCGGAAGACGACGTGGAGGCTTACCTCTAGGTCTTCGAGCGGACCGCACAGAGGGAAGGCTGGCCAGAGGAGCAGTGGGCGCACATTGTGGCGCCGTTCCTCACCGGACCCGCCCAGCAGGCGAGCCAGGACCTGCCGGCGGACATCGCCCGCCAGTACCCGGCGCTCAAACAGGCCATACTGGCCTACTACGGCCACAACCTCGCGGCGCGCGCGCAACGCGCGCAGGATTGGCGGTTTGACGCGCAGGGAGCTGTGCGCACCCAGATCGCCCAGCACAGCCGGCTGGTGAAGCGGTGGCTGACAGCGGGAGAGGGCCCCAGCCCGATCGACCGGGTGATCATTGACCACACCCTGCGGCGACTCCCGCCGGACGCCCGCCGCGTGCTGGCCCACCATCACCCTGCCACCGTGGACGACCTGGTCCTCCAGCTGGAGAACTGGCAGGTGGCCCAGCTCCTGAACGCCGGGTCCGCCCCAGCCCCACGGCGCGCCGTGACCGGCCAAGCCCCGAGGGGACCCCCCAGCGGCAACCCGGCTCCCGGCGTCACCCCCCTGAGCGGAGTACCGGAGAACCGGGAGGTGCGGCGCTGCTTCGGGTGCGGCCAGTACGGCCACATCGCTCGCTACTGCCCGAGAGGACGTGATGTGTCGATGCCGTCGGCGTACGCGGACCCGGGGGCGGACCCCACGTGCATGTTGGCGACCTGCTGGACGCAGGGAACCTCTGGGAGTCCGACCATCCCGGCGCGGGTAATGAACCAGGACACGCAGGCCCTCTTGGACACCGGCAGTGCGGTTACCCTCCTTCGCCCCGACCTGGCGGGCGGGAAGGCCGGGGATCCGATGGAGGTAGCCTGCGTCCACGGGGACACCCGGACATACCCCACATGCCACGTGGTAGTCCGCACCACCCATGGGGTATTCACGATCCGGGCGGGGATTGTCCCCCACCTGCCGGTCCCCGTGTTAATCGGAAGGGACTGCCCGATTTTCCACCGGCTGTGGGACCCGACGCGGGAGCTACGGAGCTGGAGAGGCCCTCCCCGCAGAGGGGCGCGGGGGGTTCGGCAGGCCTACGGGGCCACCCGGCGCCCATCGTCCCCGGGGGAGCTGACGGCGGAGGACGAGGGATCGGAGGGGAACGGACCTTCCCCACCGGGGACCCCGGCGCGCACGGCGAGAGGACCCGTCCGGAGCGAGACACCGGAACCTACCCCCGACACCCCGGAGACCCTCACAGCCTCCGAGCAACCAGACCCACCGGAAGACCCGGAGAGCTCCCCCCTTACTGAGTTCTCGGACTTCTTACCAGAGGGGGGGGAAGGCTCGTCCCGACCCGGCCAGTTCGCCACCGCACAGCTCCAGGATGAGGCCCTCAAGCACGCCTGGAGCCACGTCCTGGTTCATGACGGGCAGGCCCGAGACTCGGTGAGTCACACACCACACCCGCACTTCAGCACCAGGGGGGGTCTGTTATATCGGGTAGCCTCCGGGGAGGGGGGAGTGAGGGAACAGTTGGTGGTGCCCCGTTCCTACGTCAGTAAAGTGCTTTTTATGGCCCACACCCACCTCCTGGGGGCCCACCTGGGCATGGACAAGACCCGGGAGCGGGTCCTAGCCAGGTTCTATTGGCCGGGGGTTAAGCGGGATGTTGAGCGCCACTGCCAGGGATGCCCCGAGTGCCAGCGGGTAGCCCCCCGGGCCATCGCTAGACACCCCCTCATTCCCATGCCCATCATCGAGACCCCCTTCGAGCGTTTGGCCTTAGACATCGTGGGCCCCCTTCCCAAGACCAGCCGGGGCCACCGCTATATCCTGGTGCTAGTGGACTACGCCACCCGGTACCCCGAGGCCCTTCCCCTGCGCGCCGCCACCACCAAGGCGGTCGCCCGTGAACTTATGCTCCTCTTCAGCCGGGTGGGGATAGCAAAGGAGGTGCTCACCGATCAGGGGTCGTGCTTCATGTCACGGGTGATGAAGGAGGTCCTCAGGCTCCTGCAGGTGAAGCAGCTCCGGACCTCGGTGTACCACCCCCAGACGGACGGCCTGGTCGAGCGGTTCAACAAGACCCTTAAGCAGATGCTTAAGAAGACCATGCAGGCCGACGGGAAGAATTGGGACCAACTCCTACCCCACGTACTGTTCGCGGTACGGGAGGTCCCCCAGGCGTCCACCGGGTTCTCCCCCTTCGAGCTGCTGTACGGGCGGAGGCCCCGCGGGATCCTGGACATCGCCAAGGAGGCCTGGGAGAGCCAGCCGTCCCCCCACCGCACCACCGTGGACCACGTGGAGCAGGTGCGTGACCGCATGGCCCGGGTGTGGCCCATCGTCCGGAGGCACCTCCAGCAAGCGCAGCAGGCCCAGGCGAGGGTCTATAATCGAGGAGCCCAGCTGAGGACCTTTCAGCCAGGGGAACTGGTCCTGGTCCTGGTCCCCACGGCGGAGTGCCGGTTCCTGGCAAAGTGGCAGGGACCCTACGAGGTGGTGGAACGCGTGGGCGAGGTGAACTACCGGGTCCGCCAGCCAGGGAGGCGGAAGCCGACGCAGCTCTACCATATCAATCTCCTGAAGCAGTGGAGGGGGGGGGGAGCCGACACCCGCCGACCCCGCTCCCTTGTCCCTGGCGGCCCGGCAGGAGATCCCGGAGGTCCCGGTGGGGGAGGACCTCAGCCCGGCCCAGAGACACGACCTGGACGAGATCGTCCTCCAGCACCGGGACGTGTTCTCCGACCTGCCGGGGAGGACTGCCGCCACCCACCACGACATCCGGACGGCACCAGGCATAAGGGTAAGGGTTCCGCCCTACAGGATCCCAGAGGCCCGGAGGGAGGCCATACGGGCCGAGGTGCGCCGAATGCTGCAGCTCGGCGTGATAGAGGAGTCACGCAGCGCCTGGTGCAGCCCGGTGGTCCTGGTGCCCAAGCCGGATGGAACCTTTAGGTTCTGTAATGACTTCAGGCGGCTGAACGAGGCATCGGAGTTCGACGCCTACCCCATGCCCCGGGTCGACGAACTTATCGAGCGCCTGGGCCCGGCACGGTACCTGTCGACCCTGGACCTGACCAAGGGGTACTGGCAGGTGCCGTTGACCCGGGCGGCCCGGGAAAAGACGGCGTTCTCCACCCCGGGGGGACTGTACCAGTACACCGTCCTCCCCTTCGGGGTACACGGCGCCCCAGCCACATTCCAGCGGATGATGGACCAGCTCCTGAGGCCCCACCAGGACTACGCGGCGGCATACATCGATGACATCATCATCTACAGCCCCAGCTGGGATATCCACGTCCGCCAGCTAAGGGCCGTGCTGGGAGAGCTGCGGAGGGCGGGCCTCACCGCTAACCCGGCCAAATGTCGCCTCGGGAGAGAGGAGACGACGTACCTGGGGTACCGGGTCGGGAGAGGGACAGTGCGGCCGCAGGAAGGCAAGGTAGCCGCCATACGGGCCTGGCCGCAACCCAGGACTAAGAAGCAGGTGAAGGCGTTCTTGGGGCTGGTGGGCTACTACCAGCGCTTCATTCCCGGGTACGCCACGCTGGCCAGCCCCATGAACGACCTAACCCGTAAGGCCTTACCAGACCGGGTTACCTGGTCAGAGGCGGCGGACCGGGCGTTCAAGACGCTCCGGGAGGCTCTGTGCTCAGAACCGGTACTAATCACACCTGACTTTAACCTCCCTGTGATTGTTCACACAGACGCCTCGGAGGTGGGACTTGGGGGGGTCTTGTCCCAGGTCCGGGCCGGAGAGGAGCACCCGATAACCTACGTCAGCCGGAAGCTCCTCCCCAACGAGCGCAATTACTCCACCGTGGAGAAGGAGGCCCTGGCCATCAAATGGTGCCTAGAGAAGTTGCGATACTACCTCCTGGGGAGGGAGTTCACCTTGGTCACCGACCACGCCCCCCTGAAGTGGATGGCGGGGGCCAAGAACACCAACGCCCGGGTGACACGGTGGTTCCTGGCTCTCCAGGACTTCCGGTTCCGGGTGGACCACCGACCGGGCCGGGAGCATGCCAACGCCGACGCCCTGTCACGTCGGGATGCCTGTCTGGGCGGGTTCCCCGGAGACCAGGGGCTTGAGCAAACGGGGGGGGAGTGTGGCATCCCGCCCCTGAAGCCTCGGCCTGAACGGGCCCGCGGAACCGTGAAGGACGGGGTGTACCACCCCCACCCACCAGCCGGCGACGGAGAGCACCGGGTCCTTCCCCCCAATCAGCGGGATGGGGGACACCTGGCGGCGGGGAGGAGAAAGGCCCGGAGCCACTACAAGAGAGGCAGAGACAAGCATGGACGGGAGAGGCAGAGAGACGCATGGACTGCAGAGGCTTGAGGCTCACGGAGACCCAAGCGCACCCTTATCCTCTTTTGCTTACTGAAATAAACGCCGAAAGTCGGCTTAAACCATCCGTTGCCACGTGTTTCCCTGAATCCCGGCGCATTCCTCCTTCCCGGATACCACAACACACACACACACACACACGCACACGCACACACACACACACACACACACACACACACACACACACACACACACACACACACACACACACACGACAATTTCTTGCTGTGTGTTCTTCTTTCCAATTGTTTATTCCAAAAAGGCTTTACTCTTGCCTCAGCCACTATACAAAACAATACAAAACTGAAGGATTTTGAAACAAGGGACCATGATAAAAGCAGTGGACAATTTAATATCATACGTTATTATAGCGAATAAAACCTTTTCAGTATATCAACATTTATATTTAATCACTCCTAGCAATGTGTTTGCAATGCACAACCACTTCAAGAATGATTACTGTTTAGCAATATTTCATTCAAGGTGCAACGATGAAGATGCTTTTTGTTAAGAACCACCCATGACTACAACAGGGGTTTGTAACTATTCACAACCACTGCACACACAGACACACACACACGCACACACACGCACGCACACGCACACACACACGCACACACTATTTGAGTGACTTGTTAATCCCTGCATGATGATCTCTTAAAGCGTGGATGGTGCAACAACACTTGTCCCTTTACCACTAAATATTACGAGGATGTGGTCACTGTTGGTCACGCTCACAGCATCACCACAACGCATGTGCCTCCTCTCAACAGGGACTCTGTGGCTCTGTGGTCTACCTTAGGGTGCCCTGGGCCTTTATCTTCAGACAGCAGGGCAGTCAAATCAACAACACCAATGGCTTTGAAACAGTTTTACCAACTGTTTCTTAATCTTTTGATCATGTGTAGTTGAAATAGTTGACCCACATATATTGTTTAATTGAATTGAACACCAACCGGTGTCCGTTATGTCATAATGACAGCAGCATCGTAACATTATTGTAATTATGTAAAGGTATACCATTATTATGCATCAATAAGAAAATACATAAGAGTGTACCTCAAAGCGATGGAGAGCTGGCACCAGGAGTCGGAGCCAGTAGGAGGTCCTGGTCGCAAATGGCCAAGAGGAGACCTTCTGGAAACCATAAACCCTGTCCTGCATCCTACCCCCATCCACTGTGTTCCTGTTACACATCCCTGAAACCACAGCAGGACTCCCAGCATCGGGCCCAATCCATATCCCTCAGCCTCTATATTTACAGCTAATGAAACCCCTCGGCGGCGAGAGACGCCTGGCATCGACCGCTCTGTGGGTACAGTATTTTGAATGGCATTTCTCAAATGGAGCCGTCTCGTGAAATAGTAATGAAGCCACGGCGATTAGCATTCAACTTTAATACCGCACAATTGATTCAATGTTTGAGTTTCACCTCACCCGGATTTCAATTATTAACACCGATATGGGAACGTCCCGCAAAGTAACACAGATAATGTTTTATATTATTCTACTATCAGTGTTTACCAATCAGGGTATAAAGGCAGTGCAAGCCGTCTGGAAATATTGTGAATGCTTGCTAGTAATGTGCGCTAAGGAATGAGATGCATATTTATTAAAAGTACACCTATGCAAGCTGCTGCTTCATTAATTGAATCGTCTCCCGACAAAAAACATCATGAAAAATTAATTGCACAAAATGGGCACGTTCCGAGCTTTATGTTTGTAGTCGGTGCATTGTGCCTACACTCTTGTAAGAACCAGGACTGGCGCATGTATGCAACACGGACACACACACGCACACACACACACAAAACTCACAAGGACACAGCGAGGCAAACACACGCTTAGTATTCCAGCCCTGCCCGTGGAGCGAGAGATTGCACCGGGGCGAGCCGTTAGGTGATGTCTGTGTCACTCGGACGGGCAGTATCCAGCGCCTTTCCTTGAGGTATGGAATTAGGCGTCTCTCGGAGAAGTCTGATTAGTCAACGCTGACAATGCGGAGACAAGGAAATTACTTTGTTGTGCATATCATTAAAGGGAGCGAGATAGATCAATAAGAGGAATGCAGAGCAGACCTTGGTGTTTATTGCTGCTGAACCCAGGGTGCGCCGAGGCGTCCATTACACCAGCCCTCCCTCCCGGTCCCCACTGCCTCTCTTTGGTTCTCCAGGCACACACGCTTGCTAATGGTTCACAGTGGGTCCCCGGACATTCAACACACATACACCCCCCCCCCCCCCCCCCACACACACACACCCCCATCACAACGTCCGACACCCGCTCCCACCCTATCACCACGTCCACGACCCGCCCCAACCCTATCACCAGGTCCACCAACCGCCCCCACCCTATCAGAGTTGTACATATCGGAAGGTGCTTGATCCCACAACTGTTCTCAGGCTGATATCACACTTTGGGGCATGATGATTGACAAGGAGGCAGCATCTGAAACATTGCCTATTTTGACAAAATAGGGATTCTGAAAAATACAAAAGGGTGAGTGAAATTTATTTTTCCTGGATCCCATCATAACTGATACTTTGTTCACTGAGCCCCATGTACACCCTTACAAGAAGGACAAACATTGGATTTATTGGCTCCTTTCCCGGGATAAATGAGGAACCAAGAAGATTGGGTCAATAGCCTCTCTTGCTTGTGTAGTGGTGCGGTTGGTGAGGGTGTGAGATGATGCCTTCATCGTGCCTATAATGCCTTGTTTCCACCGAGCGGTGCAGTTCGGTTCGGTGCAGCTCGGCCCGCTTATCACGCTTTTTCTCCGGCGGTTGCGCTTCGGCCCAGCACGCCTTGGCCCAATAGTGAAGGTGCGGTTTGGCCCAGCTCAGTTACGGCTCGCGTTTCCACCACTGACAGTACCCTTATGGTAGGGCAGGGTTTAAGCTCGATGGCGATAGCCGCGGCAGCTACGTAAGAATCATGACCTCATAGCAGCCCGACATAGTGTAGCCTACTAATAAATCCAAGGAAAAATAAGTTTGCTACACAATGAACAAAGAGCAACAATGTTGGACGTCCAAGAAGGACGTCATACTTTTGCGCACAGAAGTGACAATTCTTTCGACGGACGGCGTGTGTAGATCAAACTCGCTTGCACCCTTTCAGATGTCTCACCAACGGAGAAGTACAGCGAGACGAGTACGGCTCAATACAGCTCAGTCCGGATCACACCCACTTTTGGTGGTGGAAACGCAAACCGTGCCGCACCTTTGCATACCGAACCGACCCGCACCCACTGGTGGAAACGCGCCATTATATTATGTATATTATATATGTTTCCATTGCCAAAATTTGGGAAGTGTCCAAAAATCTGCGAGCTGATCCGCTCCTATTTTCGGTACTCTTCCGTTGGGGTACCAAGCAGTCTGAAAGGGTGCCGAAGAGGTGAAGCTACCCCACCCTACCATAAGGGTACTGTCGGCGGTAATCCAGCTGTCCCCTCTGAACCGCTCCGAGCCGCACCGCACCGCTCGGTGGAAACGAGGCATGACACTCCTGGCTTTCTACGCATTGGGAAGAGAATTTTAACGTTAAAGACAGCTACAAGAACTGTTTTTAAGAACCTGACCAACCCACACATAGACCCTAGGAAGCAGGACCTAACATATAAGCTGTAAATACTATACATAGCCACAAGGGGAGCAGGACCTTACGGAAGGCTGCAATAACTGCTCCATCCACAGGGGGCAGCACCACAGACAAGGGAGGAAGCCGAGGGTAATACGTCACACCGGCTCCTCCCACTCCTTCCGGGCCATGCGGATCAGACCATAACAACAATCTCCAGGAGCAAGCTCCTTAGAAACTCTCGGCAGCCCATACGGATAGGGTTAATATAGCTTTGGTCAGCTGGGAGTCGCTCAGCACGTGCAAAGACACGCTTCCACCTCCTTTTGCTCCATAGTATTAGTTTACCATACCGAAATACTTTACCAAATAAAGTAACTGTTAAAAGCTGTCCTGGATTTGACGACTTTCCTTGAAGAACTTCTGCAGAACATTTAAAGAAGTGCATTTTAGATTTTCTTTCTTCTGCTGTCATTGAAAGCTTATGAAAATTGTATGCTTATGTAACGTTTCTATTATCTTGCCAATTTATTTTCAAAATATGTCCTTTTCTTGAGTTCCTATTTTGTCTCTTTACCCAATTATATCATTAGCAACACCAGACGCCAACACCAATACTTTTGAAACTACATTTGAATTCAAGTGTTTTCTTGCAAATTTGTAAGTGCCACAGTCTATATGTGTTCACGTAAGAATAAAGTGCTGCTCTATCGACTGGCTAGAAATTGGACCCAAATTGAATGTTATGTGCATCAAAACTGTGACATAAATTCCTGCCGTCTTCCTCCAGTGTGCTAATAGGTCAGACACAGGAGGTTCACATGCCAAGCAGAAGGGTTAGGGAGTAGCCAAACACGGAAGAGGAATTGCATGTTTTGGCACAACTTGGATCCATTTCTTAAAAGCAGGCACTTTCATGTAAGGGTCAGTTAGCAGAAATGCAAATAGTTCTGGTCAAGTGCTGGGAGCTTAATAACAAACTAGAACATTGATATTGAAGTACAATTATCTATTACTCCATTGATAGTCTAATGTATGAATCATTGTAGATAATACTATTGAGACTAAAATATAAGAGACCTTGTTATTTGATAGGGAAAGAGTTTGTCGCAAAGATTGATTGGTTTGAGACTGTGAAATTTAGAGCCGGCAGGGGAGAGAACTTCATTAGAAAGATTTACGAAAATTATGCACTTTGAAACCTTCATTCAGATATGGCTTTGAGGATTTCTATTTTAAAAGGGAAACAGATTTAGCGCCACATAATGGTTTCTGGTTATGATGTCTATATTTGTATTTAACATCTTTTTTTTTATTGATGATAAATCTATAATCATTTTACAAATAGGTATAACTTGTTGCTGCTGGACATAAAGTGCTTAATTGGGGAACAGAGGCAGGGTCTTTGCACAGGCCTGAGTGTGTTTGTGTGAAGCCTATGTTTGCGAGAGGAACACTGGGGAGATGGACTTATTGAGCCAGTATTGATTGCCAGCCGTGGAAAGTCTTGTAATTTATTAATATTGCCGTTTCCCAAGGCAAGCAACCAATAGGTATTAAGAACGGCATTGGCAGATGTTTTCCCAATAATCATTCAGAGTTACTACTGCACTCGTGAAAACGTTTTACCTAGAAATATTGTCATGATCACCTGAACAAATATGCCATTGGGCTGTACTCACACAACCATGAACACCAGCAACTGAATACAAGAGAAAATATTTCAAAGTTCTAAATATATATTCATATAAGTATATATTTTGATGATATTGAATATCATTGATAAGTTATTGTGTTGCAGCACCAGTGTTTCATAAGTAGAACACAAATTGTTTATTCAGTCTGACAAACTCTCTAACTAATAGCACAATTACATTCAAGGGGGAACTCAATAATAATGGGGACTGGATGGTAGCAAGAACCTTCTAAAAGTCACCACACACACACACACACACACACACACACACACACACACACACACACACACACACACACACACACACACACACACACACACACACACACACACACACACACACACACACACACACACATCCTTGTGTATATGCCACACCATTTGCTAATGGCTTCTTGTCTGTAGTATCTTGTCTGTCCCTCTGTGGCACCAACACTACACCCTTAAATTATTTCTGATGCTGATGGTACATTCCAATGTGCTGATACAACAGCCCATTAGAAGGAACATTACGTAGATGAACAGAATCCATTGAAGAGCAAAAAATTGCCTTTTCTGTTATTTAATATCTCGCGAGTTATACTTTGGTTTAAGATATGACTCACAGACACTTCAGCAATAGGACAACAACAAACCGTGGCTTTGCTCACTGACAACTGCTATGGTATCTTTACCTTGAGGCCAGACAGAGAAAATGAATGTGTCCACCCTCTCACATAGCTCACCCACAACAGCTCTAAATGCAGGGGAAGGCATGGCTACACATGCATAAGTTGGGAACACACATTAGAATGCATCGGGCAAACCAGGTGAAAAGTTGTTTTCTTCACAGGAAATACAGCAACTATTTAAGGTGATTGTCTGATAAGACGGCCTGAAAAGGTGCTGGGTAGCTGATCAGCTGTCATGCCTCCAACCTGAAGCATGACAAAGAAGCGAGTTGGAAATAAGTAGTCTTATTATACATGATTAAATGCATAAACTCATTATAATATGGGCTAATTAGTCTAGTAATAGCAATCATAGCTAGTACTCAGACTTGTTATGTTCTCTCCTTTTTGTATTCATTAACGTCAAAACCAGCTGTTGGGCATCTATCAGAAGATATTTACTGCAACATAATATCTTTGCTTCTTATGGCGGATTATTAAGCTGTTAACTGAACAGATAAAATCTTGGATGAACGCACACCTCACAAGCCGGTATTATTTTCTGCCCAAGTGCATAACATGATGGGCCGGAATTGGATTTGCCTGCATCTCAGTCCAACTTCTCCTTACCTACCACCTGTGCTTGTTAAGAAAGTTGTTTTTTGGACCAAACAAAAGGCCTTAACCGAAAACAAAACCAACAACAACCCTGAAAGTCTTTATCTTTTCACTTTTCTGGAAGGGCTTGAGAACCCGTGGACACGTGGTCGATGCCGCCTATGCACAAAGTCCATTCAAAGCAGTGGCAAGGCTGCATCTGTCCTCCTATTCAAACCATGTCATCGGTTCATATGATGAATTCTTAACAACAGAGATTCCTTGACAGCCTAATGGCTTCACATTGCCCGTCATTATTATAAAATCCCAACTGTTCACCGTGAGGGCTTTATGAGAGGCTCATTAGCCTGGCCCTCTCATTATCATGATATTCAGTAATATAAAATGTAGCCAGATATCTTCGCTCAAATTAAGGCAGGGGAATCGCATGGAAAGGTTAAAATAAATTGAAGTAAATCGACAGTGGTTTTATTGTGTATTTGTATTTTCCAGTTTCAAGGTGCGCGGTGCCATGGAGACATCAGGCGCCTCCCTACTTGGCGAAGCAGAGTCCCCTTATTACAGATTCTGCTCAGATGAGGCTTCTCCAGGAATTCTAATTAGTGTGACTTTAGCAAAGACAGAGGACCCAGCCATCTGCCGGGCGTAGTAAGGATCCCTCCCTAATTAAAAACACCTAGGAGAGCTATTATGGGTAATACCTGGTTAGCTCTGTAATGTGAGAACCATCTAATGAAATGGAAATCAATAACGGTGTCTGACTTCCATTTTGACAAGAGTATGTTAGGATCTTATCGAGGTGTGCCACTATGTGTGTGCTCATATAAGCCAGTATTTGTAGATTGACATTGAACTAATCCAAATTGGTTGGTTAATGAAAAGAAATTCAAATCATACTCAACATTTGCATTATAGCCTGCTGCAAAACAGCAATTCCACAAGACAAAGGCATGAGACGTGGGTATTTTGCTGCTGTTCATTTGCTTGAGATTTTGAGTTAAAAACATAAACGCTTTTAATGGCGTAACTATGTTACCTTTTCCAACCAGAATAAAGAAAGATGTCCGCCATATGCTTCTGTGCAAGCGTCACTCGTTACTCTCTGCCAGTGACGTCGGGTCAAGCTCCACGCTGGTTGGCTATCGCGGCTAAGCGTCACGCATAGGCGGAGCTGCGGGAGGAGTCCAGCCGGAGGAGTCCAACCGGAGGAGTCCAGCCGGAGGAGTCCAGCCGGAGGCGTCCAGCGGGAGGAGTCCGCATACGACATTGTTGTGGAAGTACCAGAGAGTCAGAGAACCCAACGCAGTCAGAGAATATCCCTGTCAGTTCGGTCGCGGCGCAATTAATGAACAAAGATTGTATACACGTCAGAAGAAAAAAACGTTTATTTTGAGAGATGTGCCCGAAGTTACTACTTTACAACCTTGTTGATGACCAACGTTTAGGAAAACATGTACTTTTAATTCAGCCTTGGTTGAAGTCGAAGCATAGTGTGTACTGAATGCATGTTGATGATGATGCAATTAGTATAGGGGGTAATGGCAAGACACCAGCTTTCTCCATCTTCTGTGTCACCTTTTCAAATAAATCGCCGTTTCTCGTTTTCCGACGGCGACAACCATTAAGAAATGATTTAATATTTATATTTATAAAGAAATAAGAATTGTTTATATGTCAATGGCGACAACAACACGACTACCGTCTCCTCGTACTTCCGGCTCACATCCCCCGGCCGCAAGATCTCGAGCATGCGCAGAACGCGAAATCCGACGCGGGTTTCAATGCAGGTAGAAACCGGACTTTGATCGAGTTATCTAGGTGTTCTTATCCGATCTCGCTTGTCCGTTCATGTACCGATTGCGGTCCGAACTAGATCGGTTAAAGGTGTTTACATGCATCTAAAAAGTCTGGTTGAGGTCTTATTCGTTTCTTTATCCGGTAATGACTGTACGTAAACCCAACCGACTATCTGGATGTGTCGTGTGAACAAGATACTATGTTAACATGAGTGAGTGGGAGCAGTCTGGGACTGGTCATGGAATCTTAGTCCTTTTGTGTTGTGATGTTTTGTACAGACAATGAGAACGCAAGATATGGGGCGAAAAAGCAGGGGGAAGAGTCGTAACAACAGTCATTCTTAAGTCATTCCGTCATGTTTTATTCCTAGTTTTTCTGCAGCAAAGCAGATTAAAAAACTGTTCGATCAGTAGTTTGTTTTTCAAAGATAAAGAGTAAACAATGTCACTGATCCCTGCCCAAACATTTTCTTGATTCATCCAGAATAACATTTAAAATCCTGGGCATTTGCATAAAAATTGTCAGGCACAACAAAAAGAGAAAATTATATTGGCTGGATATGCAACAAGTTAATTTATAGCATTCAGAGAGACCTCTAATTGATAGCAGGGGCGTGAGTTTCCAAACAGTTCCACTCCACCAGTTAATTTGCTGAGAATTAATTAGTCACTGTGCGTTAAGTGCGCCGTTAAGATACGGGTGGAAAGATAACAGGATCGCTAGCGGTCAGCCCAGACCGCGTTCACGCCCAGATCTATTTCACATCCATTTAAAATCGATTTGATTGAAGTGTTTTGATAATAATTAAAGTCAACGATTTTTTTTTGCCTGTGCTGTACACCATAGTTACACTTGGATGGACACCATTTACTATAAACTACAAGTTCTTACATGGTCCCATAGCCCTTTAATAGGCTGATATCAAAAGCAGCATCCGCCCTCCTAACCACCTAACCTTTCACCCTGAAATCAACAGGACATTAACTGTTACTTTGCGACCCAGCCTCTTTTTTCTTTTTTCGTTGATTGTACACTCATGTCTAAGTGGGTGTTTGGATGCCACATGCATACACAACATAACAAGCATAACAATCATACATGAATGAGCACATACATTATTACTGCCGCACACTGCCACACACTGCAAATGCCCTCCAGGCATGCAGGTTTCATTTGAGCACGTTAATCCGTTTTTAATTGCCTCTAAATTGCATTGTGCCATCATATCAGTAACACTATCTTTTGAATGTGAACCTGTGAGTATGAGTATGCGTGCGTGTGTGTATCTGCATGTGTGTCCACATGCAGATTTATGCATCCTTCTGCATGTGAATCTAAAAGAGTGGATGTCTGTCTGTCTGTCTGTCTGTCTGTCTGTCTGTCTGTCTGTCTGTCTGTCTGTCTGTCTGTCTGTCTGTCTGTCTGTCTGTCTGTCTGTCTGTCTGTCTGTATGTATATATGTCTGTGTGTGTGTGCTAGCACTTTAATGTTCTACAAGAATAAAGGTAAAGATGTGTGCAGTTGTCGCTGGATCTCACATGCTGCTGTGCTATTGCTGTGTGTCCTAACCCCTGATGAAGGTGACTTATAATGGCGTCTCTATTTAATCCCTTGTGATTAAACACCCTCCGCATCCCTAACACAGGTCGGAAGGAATGCTGATCTCAAATCATGCACCTGACCTTCAACTGGTAGAACGAGATTCGGTCGGAGAAACATGCTTTTTTAATAAAGACATTCTTAAAAAGGGGAAAAAGCAACCCCCCACAGATTCCCCCAAGACGATATTCAAAGAATCCCAATTTATTCACTGTGAACGCCTGCATATCCTCACAAGCTCAGACCCAACAAGCCTGAGAAATGTATTCCATTCCATTCAGTTTTCCTTTTCTCTGTTAAGAGCGTTTTGCAAAGAGACGCCTTATGACTCTCTTCTATGAATGATTAACGTTTAGCCAGATCTACCTTACTGTGGTCAGGAATCAATCATGTCATAGATTTAACCATTTCTTGCATGGTATGGTAATGGTAATACTCTTTAGTGTGGCTGCATGGTTCAACTCTTTTATGGTGCTCCCTGCTGTACGATTTAAAGCATGACATATAGATGTCAGATACAGCATGCCAAGATTTTACAACAGGGAGCATCACACAATCCCCCCATGATCTGATATCTCTACCCATTGTGTAGGTTGCATACAATACAGAACAAGACCAAAGCGGTTGGAAGCTGGAGTGTTGGCGGGTGAGATCCAGCTCCGCACCCTTACTGTATATATAGAGAGAGTGTGTGGGAGATAGCAGGTCTTAAATTGAAGGCCTGTCAGCTGTGAGCTGATAGTTGTTGCATGAGTAGAGCAATTAAAAATAAACTACATCCATATGCTAAGTATGTTAATGAAGTGTGTACTTATCTGCCATGGATGCATGTGGTATAGATATCACAGTTTTTTTCCTCTCCTGGAACCGTCACCTTATCGTGGTGGAGAGGTTTGCGTGTCCCTGTGAACCTGAGGGCTGTGTTGTCTGGAGTCTTGTGCTCCTGGTAGGGTCTCTCATGGCAGAGTGGTCTCAGGTGAGGGGCCAGACTAAGAATGGTTCAAAAATCCTCAATGAACAACGAAAGAAGAGGAGATGTGACCCGGCCCGGAGGAAGCCCGGGGCCCCCGTCTGGAGCCAGGCCCAGACGGAGGGCTCGATGGCGAGCGCCTGGTGGCCGGGTTTGCCACGGAGCCCGGTCGGGCATAGCCCGAACAAACTACGTGGCACCCCCCCTCTCTTCATCCCATGGGCCCACCACCTGTGGGAAGACCCGTTGGGGTCGGGTGCGCAGCCACATGGGTGGCAGCGAAGGTCAGGGGTCTCGACGGACCAGACCCGGGCGGCAGAAGCTGGCTCTGGGGACGTGGAACGTCACCTCGCTGTGGGGAAAGGAACCGGAGCTTGTGAGGGAGGTGGAGCGCTATCAGTTAGATCTGGTGGGGCTTACCTCCACGCACAGTCTCAGCTCTGGTACCGTACTCCTGGATAAGGGTTGGACTCTATTCTTCTCCGGAGTAGCCAAGGGCGTGAGGCGCCGGGCGGGTGTGGGGATACTCATAAATCCCCGGCTGAGCGCCGCGGTGTTGGAGTTTACCCCGGTAGACGAGAGGGTCGCCTCCCTGCGCCTAAGGGTTGTAGGGGGGAAAACTCTGACTGTTGTTTGTGCGTATGCACCAAACAGCAGCTCAGAGTACTCAGCCTTCTTGGAGACCCTGAATGGAGTCCTGTATGGGGCTCCAGTAGGGGACTCCGTAGTTCTGCTGGGTGACTTCAACGCCCACGTGGGCAACGATGGAGACACCTGGAGAGGCGTGGTGGGGAGGAACGGCCTCCCTGATCTAAACCCGAGCGGTCGTTTGTTATTGGACTTCTGTGCTAGTCATGGATTATCCATAACAAACACCATGTTCGGACATAAGGGTGCTCATAAGTGTACCTGGTACCAGAGTACCCTAGGCCGAAGATCAATGATCGATTTTGTGATCGTGTCATCTGATCTGAGGCTGCATGTTTTGGACACTCGGGTAAAGAGAGGGGCGGAACTGTCAACCGACCACCATCTGGTTGTGAGTTGGATCAGGGAATGGGGGAAATTTCTGGATAGACCTGGTAAGCCCAAACGAGTAGTGCGGGTGAACTGGGAACGTCTGGAGGAGGCCCCCGTCCTACGTATCTTCAACTCACACCTCCGGCTGAGTTTTTCTGGCATTCCTGTGGAGGTTGGGGGCATTGAGCCGGAGTGGGCGGTGTTCAAAGCCTCCATTGCTGAGGCTGCGGTGGCTAGCTGTGGCCTCAGGGTCTTAGGCTCCTCAAGGGGCGGTAACCCTCGGACACCGTGGTGGACACCGGTGGTCAGGGAAGCCGTCCGATTGAAGAAGGAGGCCTTCCGGGATATGATATCCTGGAGGACTCCTGACTCGGTTGCAGGGTACCGACAGGCCCGAAGGGCTGCAGCTGCTGCCGTGTCGGAGGCTAAGCAGCGGGTGTGGGAGAAGTTCGGAGAGGCCATGGAGAAGGACTTTCGGTCGGCACCAAAGTGTTTCTGGAAGACTATCCGGCACCTCAGGAGGGGGAAACGGGGAACCATCCAAGCTGTTTACAGTAAGGATGGGACTCTGTTGACCTCAACTGAGGAGGTCGTCGGACGTTGGAAGGAACACTTTGAGGAACTCCTGAATCCGAATAACACGCCCTCTATGTTGGAGGCAGAGCTTGAGGTTGATGGTGTTTCGTCGTCAATTTCCCTGGTGGAGGTCACTGAGGTAGTCAAACATCTCCGCAGTGGCAAAGCCCCAGGGATTGATGAGATCCAGCCAGAAATGCTAAAGGCTCTGGGTGTTGAGGGGCTGTCATGGTTGACACGCCTATTCAACATCGCGTGGGAGTCGGGTACAGTGCCAAAGGAGTGGCAAACCGAGGTGGTGGTTCCCCTGTTCAAAAAGGGGGACCAGAGAGTGTGTGCCAATTACCGGGGTATCACACTTCTCAGCCTCCCTGGTAAAGTCTACTCCAAGGTGCTGGAAAGGAGGGTTCGGCCGATCGTCGAACCTCAGATTGAAGAGGAACAATGCGGTTTTCGCCCCGGACGTGGAACTACGGACCAGCTCTTCACTCTCGCAAGGATCCTGGAGGGGGCCTGGGGGTATGCCCATCCGGTCTACATGTGTTTTGTGGATTTGGAGAAGGCGTATGACCGGGTCCCCCGGGAGAAACTGTGGGAGGTGCTGCGGGAGTATGGGGTAAGGGGGTCTATCCTCAGGGCCATCCAATCCCTGTACTCCCAAAGCGAGAGCTGTGTTCGCGTCCTCGGCAGCCAGTCAGTTTCGTTCTCAGTGGGTGCTGGTCTCCGCCAGGACTGCGCCTTGTCACCAATCCTGTTTGTGATAAACATGGACAGGATATCGAGGCGTAGTCGTGGTGGGGAGGGGTTGCAGTTCGGTGGTCTGAGGATCTCGTCACTGCTTTTGGCAGATGATGTGGTCCTCATTGGATCATCGGCCTGTGACCTTCAGCACTCACTGGATCGGCTGGCGGCCGAGTGTGAAGCGGCTGGGATGAGGATCAGCACCGCTAAATCTGAGGCCATGACTCTTAGCAGGAAACCGATGGATTGCTTACTCCGGGTAGGAAATGAGTCCTTAGCCCAAGTGAAGGAGTTCAAGTACCTCGGAGTCTTGTTCGCGAGTGAGGGTACTATGGAGCGTGAGATTGGCCGGAGAATCGGAGCAGCGGGGGCGGTATTGCGTTCCCTTTACCGCACCGTTGTAACGAAAAGAGAGCTGAGCCGCAAGGCAAAGCTCTCGATCTACCGGTCGATCTTCGTTCCTATCCTCACCTATGGTCATGAGGGCTTGGTGATGACCGAAAGGACGAGATCGCGGGTACAAGCGGCCGAGATGAGTTTTCTCAGAAGGGTGGCTGGCGTCTCCCTTAGGGATAGGGTGAGAAGCTCAGCCATCCGTGAGGAACTCGGATTAGAGCCGCTGCTCCTTTACTTAGAAAGGAGTCAGCTGAGGTGGTTCGGGCATCTGGTAAGGATGCCCACTGGGCGCCTTCCTTGGGAGGTGTTTCAGGCACGTCCAGTGGGGAGGAGACCTCGGGGAAGACCCAGGACTAGGTGGAGAGATTATATCTCAACACTGGCCTGGGAACGCCTCGGGATCCCCCCGTCAGAGTTGGTCAATGTGGCCTGGGAAAGGGAAGTCTGGGGCCCCCTGCTTGAGCTGCTCCCCCCGCGACCCGACCCCGGATAAGCGGACGAAAATGAAAATGAAAAAAATAAATTTAACTTGGATGGGGACTCTTTAAAAGACAAACAGATCCAATCATTTGGTTTGACATTATTTTCAACACCATTATAAAATTATGTGTCAATACGTCAAGACATTTTTTAAATGGTATATGCCAATCTATAATTTAGGATAGTATGGGATAGTATGTTTACAGTGCTAAGCTTGGAGTCTGATGTATTGGTAATATATCATTGATGTCATCACTAAGTATTGACACGTGTATTGACGTGCACATTCTTTTTCAGGAATTAGATTTTGTTAATAAGGACCTGATCCATTGCAACAGCATGGGTACAATTGAATAACTTGGAAATAATATCAAGAATTTGAAAATCAAAGTTTATTAATTCTAGACGTATACAGTACTAAACCAGTGATCCAAAGAAGCATGAGTCACATCTAATGTGGGACATAAGGCCAACATGCCACAAACTAGAATTAAAGTAATTCACGCTTATGTATGAACACAAACAAACCTAGACCTTACTGTGGGGGAATCTCCAATTCAAGTCATTCGTTGCTTCATCTTGAATCTCTGCAGAACACAGCTAACCCTCCAAAGTCTCCCTCAGAGTCCACCTCCCCTCTGCTACCTACCATTCCAACTCTTGTGTTGTGGAATCTGGGTGGAAGAAAAATTAATGAAGACAGTGCAGAAGAGCCCCCATCCCCACGGAATGATTTAAATCCAAATGCTGCTGTGAGAGAGAGAGAGAGAGAGAGAGAGAGAGAGAGAGAGAGAGAGAGAGAGAGAGAGAGAGAGAGAGAGAGAGAGAGAGAGAGAGAGAGAGAGAGAGAGGGGGGGACAGGGTGCTTTCGGTAGTCTCAGTGCATGCTAGAGTTGAGTAAGGGCAGAGCATCCATCTTATTCTCCTTCATTTGATCACAATGGGAAAGGAAAGTGGAACAGGTTGGTGAGGTTCTGATGATCTTTCCGAGGATCCCCTTGTGTTGTGTGCCAACTCTCGGCTCTCAGGACTCTATGTTGGGGAGGCCACGTATGAACAAGAGAGATGTTTAGCAGAAAGACTTTAACGTCGCCTGTTGATTCATGCATTTAAATGCATCGGTTGCATTCATTTTGGAATTGCATCTTGTTTTGGCTGATAGTTTTGGCTCTCCATTATACTAAGGATATTCAAATGCAGTTCCTTTTGCTAAAATGCTATCAATAAGAAAACCTAATCACCCATTTCTAGAAAGGTCAAATGTTGAAAGGTACAATCTTGACCATAAAAGTTTTGCCAATAAGTATAGGCTGGAGAACGTACTGATCACGTGACCTCACTTTCTGCACCATCCCACAGACCAGTCTGGTCCCCCAGCTACCAACATCCATTTTTGTGTTGCTTTTAGATTCACATTTGTATTTAAGGGATTTTGCAGTAGCTTTTATCCAAAGCGATTCTTACACATTCACTCACCGACGGCAGAGTCAACCACACAGGGCAACAGCCAGATTGTCAGGAGCAGGAAGGGTGAGGCATCTTGCTCAGGGACACCTCTACCGCGACACGCTAGTAGGAGCCGGGGATCAAACTAGCAACCTTCCCGTTACCAGCCAACCCGAAAAGGCGCGGCTACTTCCGCCATTTATGACATCCTGGTTCATCGATAGTTTTCTACCATATGGTTAACCAATACTATAGTTGTAATAGGTGGCAGAGCTGTTCTCAGCGTCCTGAGACCTGACAACACTGCATAAGAAGTCCTTGCTTTTGTCAATGATTTGGACTTCTCCTTGCAAAGGTAATTGAGAGAAGAAGGGCGAACTCCATTCTGAGATCTTGGATTGTGTTGTATGTTGTTATATGTTTATTATTTAAATAAATAATCGAAATTGCTTTAAATATGGATGACTGTTCTTTATTCTTGAATAGTTTAGGCAGAAGCGATTGGCGTTGCAATGGCCAACGCCAATTAGTGCAGTTCTTCCAGAAGTAGACAATAACAACTATTAAACAAGAAAAAGCATGCAGTATGCACTAGCAGAGTTTCTCTGTGGGAAATACGGTTTTGTGGTTCTGAACAGCGTACCGTGATGGTGTTACATGTTTGGTTGCGCAAAGGGCCATACCCCAACATATCACAAAGCTTACCATTATGACCTAACCACAATTCAACAGCCTACTGAAGCTACTGTATAAGAAAACACAACCACACAAGACTGTATTTACCTGTTACATTTCCAGAGTAAACAAGAATGGGACATATTTTTCCATTCAATACTATAAGGCATAAATCGGCTTAGTATTAATTTAATATTTGCTTGCTTCAAATCAGTAGCCTGCTGTCGCAATATTACCACAAACTTTATTTTTCCTTTACCTTAATTGTCATACACTCACTTGCTGACGTAACTCACACACACAATGTTTGTGCCATTCTCGCGCACACATATATGCTACTCTCGTTACAGGAGCGTAGTGTATACTGACTGATTACATGTTGATGATGATACACTTCTTATACAGGGCATAATCTGATTTCAATCGAATTGAACGTATGCATGCACGCTTAATACAACTATCAATCGAATAACTAGGGGTCTAAATCCAACTATGAGTAACCCGATTTGATTTTAGTCAGACTAAGGTGTATACATGCATCTTAATAATCCGATCATAGTCGGACTAAGCTAATAATTTGATTTTCTTGAGTGTCATGTAAACACTCGACAGCAGGCTACTGATTTGAAGCAATCAAATATTAAATTAATACTAAGCCGATTTATGCCTTATAGTATCTCACTGAGTGAGATATTGTCGCATCTACATCCAGATAAAAAAGTCTCACCTTAAGGTGTGATTCATGTTGGAATCAGCTCTGTGGTCTGAACCATTTTGCAAGGGGTGTTCACAGAGTGGTAACAGCGGTCTTTACTTTTAAGAATGATATACCAATTTATTAAACTTATACGCTAAGCTTGCATTTAGATCGATATTCATCAGGACATTGAGTCATGTTATTAAACTATTTGAACAACAATCAAAAAATACTTTAAATAAATAAATAAAATGAAACTGCCCATGGGCCCCCATGTGCCTTGGGCCACCCCAAGCCTGTCCACCTTACACCCCCAGTCCGTCGGCCCTGACCCACACTATCAAATAACTCATTTGTTAATGAAGCACCTCGGAGTGACATCACATGGTTGGAGTAACATCATATGGTTTGAGCAACCCCTCCGGCCGAACACCCACACCTGACACAGACAAACACAAACACGTATGCATGCACACACACACTATGGCGGCACATGACCCCATTGATCCACCAGGAAGTCACTGCATCAAAGACGATCTGACTTTTTATTTTAGTACATCAATATCTCAATCTCTTTCAAGTTGAGGTATGAGATGAAAAGAAAACTTAAGTTCTCCTGAGGTAGACTTAAGACGTTCATTCAAGAAGCAAGTACAGATTCAAGACAAGGTAGAGACTCAAGACTGTGAGGAATGTGGAATGTGAAGGATTTATGCTTCATTACCCAGATACAGAATGTATTAAACAGCTGTAAAAACACAAACATAGGATCATGTGGGATATATTATAGCAAATATGAAATACACATAAAATATGAATCAACATACAAATTCATCTTAAACCGGTATTCATCTGTTATAAACCAATTTTCACCAATGTCCATGACAATGTTTTGGACATAATTTCAAAGTGCACAGTGTACCTTTAAAGGCAATATAAAAAGCAGTGGGTTCGGGATGCGTTGCATCTGGAAAAGCTCAACAGCTAAATATTAAGGGTTTCACCGCCTCACATGCCGAGGCGTTGATTACCTTGGGCACTTAAGTTTCCCCCAACCATCTAAGCCTTGCTCCGGGCCTCTTGGGTCCCGCCATTAAGTCTAATATTTCCATGCTCTCCTCCCTGTATCCCGGGCACTTTTTGTACCCTTCCATTTATTGGCAGGCGATCAAACAATTACAGGATACCAGTGCGTGGGTGGGTGCAGGTGGTGCATGGTTCTGTGTATGAGCCATGTAGAGTCGTTATTACCATGCCAACATCTGCACTGACTAAGTGGGCGGCTGACTCTCATGGTCTGCTTGTCATGTACAGTAACTCTGGGAACAAATGACGGAATCCCGCATCAAGACGGGAATTCTTGGATGAATGATAAAAAATATATGCGATCTTTGCATGTTTCACTGGACAGATTTTCGCTCCACATACTGGTGCTTAAGAGTTAAATAAAGACATAATCAAGCAATCTGTCTTTATTATCATCTTGCTATAGGCTATAATATACTGTATAAATAAAATACTAATTTCATATACATTAATGTAACACGTATTTTCTATCTATAATCTTAGTCCATAAATAATTCAACTCTTTGCTGACATAATGAGGTATAGAGATCACTCCACTCCACTTGTCTTGTCATTTCACATTACAACATTATGGCTTTACTTAATGACTCCCCCCCCGTCGATAGCAAACAGGTGTCTGTGTACCTGCAACATTTTGGGTTGGCAAACTAATTTCCATAAAACAAGGCATTAACATTCCACTGAATATTCAGCCTTTCACTACAAGTTCCAGCTCGGCTGTGTAGTTAGTTATTCAAACAGAAATATCAGAATGCAGAAGTGATAGCACGTCCGAGAGACAGCATGGTGTCCTACACTTCTGTAACATATGGTATTGGGAATAGCACTCATACAATGGACTGATTGACTGGTGCAGCAGTGGCATCCAGCTGTCAATCATGGCCTCCCCCCCTCTCCTACTCCCGTCAAGAATACAAAAGGTGTGCATATAAATATTCATGAAGACACCATGTTTTGGTTCATTGTCTTTCCTGTGTTTGTGCGACAAAGCCTATCAACAATGTCATCCCGTCGATTGGATGTCAGCTTATAATTTGTATCTCGAGTTGAACTTTTAACATATAGCAACTCTAGCATTGCCTACTACATGCCTACCTCTATAAGATATTTCACATTTAAAGGGTAATTCCAGTGTAAAATGGATTTGGGTTGTGTTTTGTATGATAACGAGTTGAAACGTTTGTTTTGGAACACAAAAACCGCATATAGACGCATTCTTCAGTTGGCTGTTTTTAGCCGATTATATCAAACCGCTATAAACTTGGAACGATGGGGGCACTGGTTATGGTAACAACTAAATCGCTATTTTAAACCACTTAAAAGGCTAAAAGTAGCCTGACACTTCTTTGGTAGTATAATAAGGGTCTTAACATATAAAACCAGGCATTGAGAAATGTGTACATATTGTTTATTAAAAAGGACATTTTATACACACAATACCATCAGTAAATCACCCGTCGACGCCATTTTGTTTTTTTAAGACTCGATAGTTAGATTGACAAACACAGAGATTGTGACATCCATCAGCAACATGCAAACTCTGTGTTTGCCAATCTACGACCAAAAAAAGTAGTGGAAAGTGAATAAGAAGGAGTATGCAAGAGAAGAGTACTCGCCTTGCTGGCAACAGTGCAAGTATTAATGAGAAAAACATGAATAAAATATTCAAAGCTGTGTGAGCTGTGATAATTGCATTAAAGCACGTGTTCTGATCGCATTGCAACCTTGTTAAAGCTGAAAACACCTGCTGGCTTGCTGTGATAGCGCCAATTGAAACGCAAGATGTCCCTACTTTATTGGTCAGGAGTACAAGGCTTAGGACGCTACACTCTTCACCTGGTGGTGGGAAACAGCTGGGGGAGACGCGTTGATTAAAAACTGTTCCTCCCTAATGGTACCGCCCCGCCGTCTCTGCTCCCCCCCCCACCCCCACCCCCCCACCGGCTCCCGTAGCGCGCGCCAAACGGCCCACATATGGGCCGCACGCCGGCCTGCATCACACGCCATGAGGTGACCTGGTGACTCCGGATAACACACACACACACACGATCATTCTTGCGAAATTGCGGCTCAAAATGGGTCTCGCTTTGCGTTTCAAAAGGCATGAGAAACATCGGATGTTGCGATTTTGAGCTAACAGGTAACAGACACTCGACATGACGGGCATTATTTGCTGTCAACTCCAATGGAATTTATTTTACTTTTCAAAATCTGGCAATAAAGACCCAGGTTTTTAATTCCCTTCCATTCAGTTTTGATTTATATCATATCATATCGTTATAATTGATTACATTGTATTATCCCTGAGCTGCTGCTATTTAAGACACTCAAATAGACTTTATCAAAAAAGGAACAATTGGCAACGCCCAATCCCACAGAAAAATAAGCAATGCAAGACAGGCAACCCACGTGTTAGTCAGAAACAACCAGGTAGGTTATACACTATAATGTATACCATTACAATGTGGCTGTTTAAATCGAGCTAGAGACTTAGAAATTAACCAGATGACAAACAATTATCGTGTAGAAAAGAAAGGATCTGTGCCAGGAAAAGGGGAAACCCCTAAGGCCAGGCGATTCAACAGCCCTAGTGCCTGGCTTCTCGGCTCAGAGTACATAGATCTATCTGAAAAGCTGTTGAAAATAAACATGTTAGCTATAGGCACAAGAGAGGGATGCCATATACCATTTTCTTATTTCAGCCTATGGTGCGACCTCTTAATAATTGAAGCTCTCACATCCAAATGTTGCTTCTGAAACTGCTGAGCTTCCAATTTCAACCCAGTGTAACCAGCCCCCCCAGTTAACATATTGATGCAGAGACCAACGCAAAATTGGATATAACTTGTTGAAAGGCAATCCCAAGTGCAGGTAATGTTGCATGGGCGGCATTAAAAACAATACAACGACACAGTGTTAGAAATCCTGAGCAGAGAGGGCTGAGGGTGGGAAAATGAAGGTAGACTAGCCACCCACATGATAGCTAAAAAAGACATTCTACCCGGCCCACCCAGGCCCGGTGGTTGCATCAAAATGTGCTTTGGTTAGCTGGTATTTCCCATTTAAAAAGTTCCCTGGGTGTTGCTGCACCTTAATGGAACACAAAGCAGCTACCCCGATCAAAAGGTTCCTTGAAATGGCTGAGCTCGACCACAGCCTGGAATCATCCTATACACAACACACTGTGTATAGGATGCACAATTCCCTCGTGTTGTGGTCTGCTGTGATAAATAATGCTTAAAAGGCATCATCATTATCTTTAATTTCGCTATTTCACCACTTGTGTGTTTGCTTGTTGTGTGTAGTATGAAACTTTTATCAGTTTTATATGCATAGCACAAGTGGCACTACTTTGTCATTCAGTCAAACATGTCAACATCTGGGAGTCTCCCCCCCACCACCCCCACCACCCCCACCACCCCTGGCACAGCAACAGCTGGGGCTGCTAACTGCCATTCTCAAGGGCATCTTAACATATTAAGCATTTTGACAGGTAGTCCTTGAAATATAAACCTTTTGGTCAAGAGCCCCTGAACAGGCGTTATTACAATTGAACAGAATGACTAAAGACCAGTGTCAAACACATTTCTCTCCTATCAAGCCGATTTAGGCACAAAAAAGGCTGCATTCATTAGAAAATGTCCCTTCCAGTGATTTGATTTGTTTGTAGCTGTGTCAGCCATGAACCGGCATTCTAACCGCACACTTCATCCAAACCCAAATCTCCACACAAGGAACATCCTAGTAAGTAGGCCACGTCTCACAAAAAAATGACATTAAGACAATGACTTATGGCAGTCTATAAATGGTTTGCGGCAATCAATTGCTTTGAGGGTGACAATGGAAATCTCAAGTCCTTGAGATTTTCAGAGATAACTGCAGGGTCAATCTCTGCACACCTCTCTTTGTTCACACCTCAAAATCAGAAAGAGGAAAAAAGTGTGTACAAACAAAAACAGCTGCTGTTGTCACACATAGATGCTCGAGAGGTTGCCGATGGGTCTTTGTCTCATGAAGGATGTCAGAGCTGGGAGATGACCTCCGCTCACTTTGATTTATGAGTATTCTCTGCAAAGATCTACACACGGAACACTGGCTAATAGCCCCGATCAAAAGGCTAATGCTGTTACCTGCCTATAGAAGACGGACAGATGCTAAAATGGCTGTCAGGATTCACTGGAAAAGATGGATCATTTGGCCCTTTAATAAGCCATTTGGTCTGAGCTTTGAATATTTGTCAATGTTGAGTACACCCTGGACTGTTCAGACAGCCTAGCAATGGCTGTTGTGGGCATTCAGAGCGAATGATTCATCTTGAAGGGAAATTGGGTTCTACTTGTTACCTAATCTTGATCGATGTGACATCGTTGGGGAATCCCATGGAATTATGGAGTAATATTTGTGCCAATTTTCTGCCTTTGTGGGGGGAGATTTTGAGTGAACAATATGTCACATTGTTTTCTATATTTTGTGCTGCAAATTAGTCAAGATTATTTTATCATAATTTAATTTATTTGAAGAACCTTAATGTATACGTGAGAAGACACATGCTGCTGGTCAGCACAAATATGATCACAAAACACCTTGCTCCAATGACTATATATTTTTTAATGTTAATGCAGAACTATATATATATTGTTAACTCCCCCCTCCCTACCAGTGCAAAGCCCATTACGTTACCATTGCAACCTCACCCCTAAACTACCCACACCCTGTTGTGTCATTAACCTGCCAATCACAGTTAAGGAGTGGTTGGGGATCCAATCAATCACACTGATTGGGAGTGTCAGGAAGTAGCTTCTATAAGCAGGGAGTGGTTGCACCTGTTGCTAGCATCATTAAATGACTCCGCATGTTTTGCCTGAATGATAATTAGGGTGAAATCCTTGCTTATCTGCCTTCTTAAGCTCGCTGACTTGATAGGACCCAAGGTCCTTTCCGAACAATCACAAGCGATTGTTTCGTTGCGATTTTTTCCCACATCAATTAAATAATTGCAAATCATGGAGCGGAATGGAACTGTACACATGCAACGCCATTTAATTTTCCTTAATTTCACCAAACTATTTTGTCATTGTTACCATAGCCACTGTAATTTACATGTTGTAGGAAATGGTGGAGGTAACATTAGGCCTCTCAACACAAAGTCCTCTTACTACCTCCACAGTGGTTAACTACAAGCCAGTGTTAACGTGCACGGGCACGTGAATACAGATTGTCTTTGATTACGTGACCTGTGCAGCTATATAGCAACAGTTTTGTTTTGGTTGCCAACATTCTCAGAAAGAGCGAAAGCCTACTTTTAGTTATGGAACAAGGAAACTACCTCAAAGACAAACGTCGTGTTCTGGAAATGACATCTATCTTAGGTAAATAGTTAGCATACTTGTCTACTTTTCACTGAACTGTGTTCCTCGGGTGAGAGGTGGTGAGGTGTACCTGGGTATTGGTTAAAAGAGGCTAGATTGTGCTCATAATAAGTCCACCCTTTTCACACGTAATCCAAATTGTTTGAGAGAGAGTTTCTCTCCAGCTACAAATGTGTTGCCAGATGGAGCACATAGAGGAAGCCGCTAGCCATCTCCTCCATCACAGCGACTCATTGGCAGCCCCTCCTCCTGACCACAGAAAGAGCTGTCTTCCATAGCTGTCAATAAAGCCTGATATGCCTTAAAGACACGTATCAATATTTAACCAGCCTCTCCCATTGACTCAGCAATTACCACCTAATTGATTTGAGATTGATTATCATCAGCAGCTTAATGGCAGTATCGTTCAGTGGCGAGTGCTGATAAAAATCCTTTTTGCAAAATGTAATTATCTTGTTCCTAGCTGCGGTGTGTTTGGTATGTGTGTATGAGTGTGTGGCTGGTAGCTGGTGGGTGAGCGACGTTTCAGAACCTGAATTCCCTGCACTGCTTAAACAGACAGACAACTTCAGCCACCCACCAGCTCCAGACAACGTCAAAAAACTAAACGTCCCCCGTCGACGTTTTACAATGGCAGCATCACAGCGATCTGGTCGTGATCCAAAGATCACTGTCACTGCCAAATATCCTGCCAACATCTTATATTCCTTTCATCCCTTAACAGAAGGCCACCCCCCATAATTAATACCACAGGTTAATGTTATGTTATGTGAATCCAACATGTTTCTTTGTTTTTGTTGGTGTTGCATATCTCTTATGTCTCTGTGTACGTCTGTGTTCTTGGTGTGCGTGCAAAACAGGATGCGATGCTCAAAGTAAAAGGCCATCTTTCAAGAGCGCAGTCCAGCTGCATTGCAGGTGGCTCTACCACAGCTTTGGATGCATCTCTGATGCTCCTTCCACGACACAACTTTTCTGGAAACAAAAATCACTGCTCCAATGTATAATGTCAGCACAAAGGTTTTACACACAGTATACTAAGTGTTCGAGTACTTAGCCTAAGATGGGTTTACCAACCATATTATTAGAATGGAGACTGTCGTCAAATATAGACGTAGAAAAATGGTGGTTCTGCTTGTATCTGATAACCATAAGGACACAACTGCTCCGCAGCCTCTTCTTGGAGATGCAGGGGCTCAATGTATCGATAGATAAAGCCATTTGTTGTCATTAAAGATATTCTAAGGCAGTGCTCTGGGCGGTTCAAATCCTGATACACCCACCACACAGTAACCTTTTAGGGTTTAGCTCATAATTGAAAATGTGACATTGTCAGCTACAATGTTCCCTTCTCAAATCTACCTTTTAAAAGTAAAACCCATACAAAAGAAAAACTGGGGTGTGCCTTTAATTGGATTGTTGGGTTAATTTGGTCTGTCTAATCAAGCATGCAGCAGGCCTAAACATGAATACTAGAATGGGGGATAGCGGTTGAAGGCCAGAAAATGTTAGAAAATGAATAGATGAAGTATTTAACATTTACCCAAATGCATTTTGGAGCATGAGGTTAAGCGCTAAGCAAGTGCTGTTCAACCCTCCACCATTAAGAGGACAGTTGCATTGGCACACAGCTCATTAGCTTACTCAAATACCTCCAGGCGTAATGTTTCCTAAGTGGGCATGATTTCATGATTGTTTAATTATGAGCACTAGGTAACGCTTTCTTCATTTTCTTAGTCTTTATGCTTAATATTATGTTCTTGTGATTAAATATGAAATCTCTGAAGAGCTTTTCAGAGAAAGGCATTTGTCTTAGTTTGGAGTACCAACTAACGCAACAGTGCTCTGATGTTTGGGTGGCATGTATATGCATCCCCTTGGGTGTCATGTGTCAAATAATCTTCCTAGAAATTCATTTTGACAAAGGCCAAAGAGAAATATACTTGGCTTTTACAGCCCAGCCTCATTTTATGAGAAAAAGAAGGTTCTCCACTCTTGTCTCATTTTTTGTACATAACCTTTTCTGGTTAACCCGTCTGCTTACACTGATTTGATTTGGTCCATTTGCCTTCATGCTGTTTCCTCCGAACCCCCTCTTATGGCTCTGTCCTTCACTTATCCATTTTTGAAAAGTAATTTGTGGCCGAATGTCCCATCTCTGAAGCGGCGCCCTCTGGGGCGGCTGGCGTTATTCTAAGGGGTCATGTCCATCTAACAGGGCCATGAATACAGAAGCACCCAGAGGCAGGCAGGGAAGCCTTAGCTGTTTTACAGCAGAAAAGCGGGGTGAACAAAGATGGCATTTACCTTTTGGACTTGGACTTGAGATGGCAACCTATTGAGAAAGATCAGATGTCCACATATCACAGATCACCGTCTACATATCACATGATAGAATATTCATTGCATTTTGCAAGTGCATGGGGGTTTTCTGTGCCTAATGTCAATTCAAGCTCCTTAATCTATATATATATATATGAACAATAGAGGAATACATGAACACATTTAATCAAAATGTTGATTTGATTATATAAAATGACCAAAAAACACTTTATTATCCTTTCTTTCATCTTCTTTAATTTTTTTTACAGCCAATGGCGCCTCATTAGGAATGCTGTGCCAAAGGAGTGTAGTGCTCATTAAGCCATGATATAAGGCACAATCGTATAACGACTAAAGATCCTGTTGTGTCTGCTAAGCACTAACAAAACGATTGAGCTGTAAGCAGAAAAGAGAGAGAGAGAGAGGGAGAGGGAGAGGGAGAGGGGGAGAGAGAGAGAGAGAGAGAGAGAGAGAGAGAGAGAGAGAGAGAGAGAGACAGAGAGAGACAGAGAGAGACAGAGAGAGACAGAGAGAGAGAGAGAGAGAGAGAGAGAGAGAGAGAGAGAGAGAGAGAGAGAGAGAGAGAGAGAGAGAGAGAGAGAGACTCTCAGTTTGCAGACAGCTTCCTGATGCAGCCTGGCTGGTGAGCAGCAGTAGCTGTCTTGCTCTATGTACCTCATCTATCACTGCCTATTTCTCCAAGACAACCCCCACCACCACACCCCCAAACGTACACACACAGACCAAAGCAGAAAGGGAATTCAATCTTTCCTTGCCTCACGGTCATCTGCAGAAATGCATTCCCCCCCCCCCCCACCTAAAACCTGCCAATAATGGTCCGCTGGGGCGGGGGAGAATCATGGCCAGTCTGGCTCCCCTCCTGTCTTCTGATTCCAATCTGTAAAAGTCACACAGGTAGATTAGGGAGCCCGGGCTTGAGATGGTGAGGAGTGGAGGGAGGTTCTGGGGTTACATGGCACCTTGTGACCCCGTATCGATGAAGGTATTCACATGCCGAGCGCGGTTCGCTGAGCGGGGTGAGGTCACCCCCTCCCTGGCTCCTGTGGGACACCCAGCTCCTCCCCGCCCACGCCCGCGTGTGTTTCGGTCCTGATGTACACACACACACAAAAAAAAGGAAAAGCGCTAATTAAAAAATATATCGTTAATGGTTTAGCTAGCTCGGGTGGTGCGGCTGACCCAGGCCCTGGTGGGGTTCTGAGAAAAGCTCTGGTCGCAATGACTAAACACATCACAGGAAGGGATGGCAGCAGGTTGAAGAGTATCCTCCCATTTCTAGGGCAGGTACACGCGAGGATCAGCGCCTTATGTCTGACCCCTGTCCAATTAATCTCAGCCACTTTCAAGGAATCACACACAGAGCTCTTCTGACGTCCTGACTGCCTCTCTTCCCTCCCTTCGCGACCAACGTTCCCCGGCTACATTGTCCCTCGTTCATTTGCATAATCTCTGTGACACACCGATTAATAATTTCTCTGCGATTTGCATATCTATGCCTGGAATTTAGGACACATACACACACCCCATGTTAGATCCAGTCCTGTTCTCTAGGAAGTCTACTGTGTTGAAGGTAAGACGGTTTCTTCCACAGAGAGTGAAGCGTGCACACAGAACTATTGTGTTGCAAAGCAACAGATAGACAGACTCACGGTCGGGAATGAGGACCTGTGTTTGCATGTGTGTGTGCATGTGTGTGTGTCTTTGTGTGCGTGTGTGTGTGTGTCTGTGTGTGCGTGTGTTTGTGTGTGCGTCTGTGTGCACCTGCGTGCGTGCATGTGTGTATGTGTGTGTGTGTGTGTGTGTGTGTGTGTGTGTGTGTGTGTGTGTGTGTGTGTATGTGTGTGTTTGTAAGGAGACAAGTCTCTCCCTCCTAACTCTCCCAGAGATCCTTTCTGGAAAGCCCTTTTACTCCCCACCAAACAGAGCAGGGCTGGGAAAACACAGACCCGGCCACCCTGGCACTTCCTGTTAGCAAACAGTAGTTTAAGAAGAGCCAACTCCCCCACCCCACTCACCACACAAATAACCAAGACTGGGCAGTAGTTAAGCCATTGCTTTTGGACAACGAGTCCAGGCAAAGAGACTTTGTATTCACATCAACAGTGCCCCCCAGTGGCAGCCCGGAACAGACTCCGGGATGGCCGTTCAGTCCGTCTATCAGTGGTTTCTGCTTCAACGTTGAATCGCTCAAGGTCAAATGCGCAATGAGATGGCAAGAAACAAACACATGTCAACAGATTAACTTTGCTTATGTAGACAATAAAGTGGGACTCTGTTTATTTACAGAAACATCCAGAAGCTATGGCGCCTAGCCACCCGTTATATCGAGCGTGTCTTAAATTAAAATGTGCCTCCAGTCATTGCAGGAGGTGTCAATAAGCCGGTGCCATCAATGAACACCCACTACCACGTAAAGCCTGTTGGAGACATGCTGAGCAGCTGATGCAGAAGCAGGACTCCCTGGAGAGAGATGGACAGAGGAACAGGGAGCACTCATTGATTTACCTGAGGTACGAGTCTGCACTTTCCCCAGCAGCTCAGGATTTCTACAGCAAGATGGTCGAAACAACATTAAACTGGTCAGATGCGTTCAGGCAGGCTGCACTTGGTTGGGTGGAGGCAGGGGTACACAACTACCACCACGACCACTACTACTACCAAAATGTCTGCAGTGTCCTCTGGGGGGTATTGTTCAGGGAGTGTTGTATTCATTTGGTTTTCAATCCCATCATCCCTTTTGTTCTACCATTATATTTAACTATTTTAAGAAGTAAAAGAAAGAAAGAAAAGATCCAACGTCTGGATTTCCGGTTTTCATCAAAGCTTTAGAATGATGTACAACATGGAGCCCCGTTGCTCCAGGACTCCAGCACACAGCTACACCTGCCTTCCTCACTGCTGGAGAGTTTATAGGATATGGACCCCGATATCATGGGATGTGGTTGGGCCGAGAGGAAGGGGGAGGGGGTCGGCAGTCCCTGTGCTGCGGGATGAACGAGTGCCATGGTAAATAAACATTGACATTTCTCTCGCAACTGGGCTTTGTTGGTGGTCATGCCCCTGCCGTAGGTTTACAAATAAGACTAAAATCATCACACTGATAATCATTTATTATAAGTCAAAAGAAACCAGTGAGAAGGCTTTTCTGCGCCTATTCTGGCTTCCTAAAAGTTTGAATTGTGTCACTCATTGAGAGTGGAGGAGAACGCCGGGCGGGGCTGGGTTATGGTGCACGCTGTTCGGTCTAAAGAGGCATTGTTGTGTGACGCTCCTCTGGGGCCCACACAGGTGTCACAGGCTGCACAGACGGTTGTCAGCGGCAACCGTCACTGTCAGGTGGTTTCAGACAAAAGAAATTCTCTCTCTCTCCCTCTAGGGATGGAAGAGATAGGGGCGGGAAGTCTGCTGAACGTGTATGTGTGTGTGTGTGTGTGTGTGTGTGTGTGTGTGTGTGTGTGTGTGTGTGTGTGTGTGTGTGTGTGTGTGTGTGTGTGTGGTTGAGGACGGGTAGAGTAGAGCGACAGAGAGGGAAAGCGACAGATAAAGGAGGAGGGTTCTGATGTGTCCACCCCTGTCAACCCCCTGACAAGAGGCTTCACTCTGCGCTTCCACCATTTTACTTTGGGGTGGGGGGATTCTTGACGGCTATATTATTTGCCTTGACAAGCAGGGTCCGAGTTAAGAGGAGGCGCCAGAATGGGGGGAATCAAAAAATAAAACCTCTTGACTGAACGCTGACAATTGTAACAGGGACAGGGAGACGGATTGACACTGACTGTTCAGTTGTGGAAGAGCTGCGATCACTTAACATTCCTCAATATTCTGAGGGAAAAAGTTAAAGTATCAAGGCCTATTATAGGAAGTGAGCAAGGCAGGGCTTTATACATCATAAACAGACAGCTTGAATTTGATAGGAGGATGATTCATAAGTTGAAAATAATTGTAACATAATGCCTTCACACTGCCTTCACACTGACAAATGCACTTTAATCAATTTAATGTTAGTTTTTACTACATATTGTATGAGTGATAAAGAAATATTATATACTGTATAATATGGAAAATATAATCTGTAAAAGACTCAGCAACTGACTCTGAGGCAACTGCTCCAAAGTCACGTGAACAATCCAGGTTTGGTAATTAAAATTGTATGGTTTATATTTGTACGTTTTCCCAAATATTTTACAACAAAGGAATTTACCCTTTCTTACCCCAAATTATGAAGGCAATAATGTTTCCAGAATTTTGAAGCATGCATTAATTGCTGAAAATGTAGCAATGTAAAAATTATTGATTTCTTTCAACTTCTTGATCTACACATGACCATGGGATCCACATTACGTATATCTTTCTCCAATTAGCAGCTCGGCTCCTACTGCGCTTCTCAGCGACTTTTAAACACACACACACACACACACACACACACACACACACACACACACACACACACACACACACACACACACACACACACACACACACACACACACACACACACACACACACACACGTGTATACACAGAGGGGTTGGTGGGTGAGGAGGGCGGGGGACCCCTCCTCTGATGCTATCTGTTGGAGCGAGCCCTTCCCCTTTGTTTCTGCCAATCACCACTTAAGCTTAAAACACTGAAGCCAAATAGTTTCATGAATGCTTCAGAAGGCTCATTCTTTAGAACAGACACTCCAGCATTTAGCTGAGTGTGGATGTGTCAATATGTGATCCCTGTTCTAGATTGCCTCTTTCTTACAAACACATTCCTCCCAGCCACACAAACACACATCTTTGAGGGAGTCACTCACTCTTTTTTTTTTCTGTGCCTCAACGTAGCACAGTACTTTGCCGCAGTGAGTTATCTCAGTTATCTTGGGCAAGGTTATCTACACTCAAATGCTCAAACCCAGATACGACACTGATAGGAACTCTGCACGCACTTCTCTTCCATAAAATGTTGTGCCACTTGTAAAGGACGCCAGTGATCCTTATGCTGTCTAATGTATTTCTGCTATCATTCCCTTGGTTGTAAGATTCAATAATAGAAAATAATATCTATAACTAGGAAATGAAATGCTCAAATGACAGCCCATGGAACAAAAGTTGTCAAAGGGAATGACAAGAGCTTCATCGCTCTGCTGAGGTCTCCTGAGAAGTGCCGTTTGAGACAGATGGTATTGATTTGAGCTCTGCTCTCCAACTCCAATCCAACTACGAATTTCCGATGACAAAGAAAAAATCTCAAATTTTGCCAATATTTTTGAATGATTTATAATCAAACTTTGACGTAAAAAGCGATTTTGCAATTAATCAACTAAACCTGCCTTGGCCTTTGAGAAAACAAACGATATGCAATGTGCCCGGAAGCTGTTCTATAAAGCAGGTTTATTTAGTAGGCCTAAGTGTGTCTATTGAAATCGTAAGGCTTTACCCAAGCTTTTCTGGGGCTCTAAGCAGTATTTGAGTGAGGGCCCTCAAACGCAACGGCTGGGGCCTGTGTTCTTGATCATACACACACCTCATGTACATTTAACCCATTATAAATTGTATTAGTTGTATTTGCAGCTGTGGCTCTACCAATGTCAGCTTGATGTGTTTTTACCCTTCTCTGTTTTAAATGTGAACAGGTAGTAAACTCAAGAGCGATCTGGTGTTAATTTGTACTTTAATTTTTGCATAAAAACAAAAGCAATAATAAAACAAAACAGCAAATCGGCTTAATATTGTATAATATTGCGCTTTGGGGTGAGAGTTTTAGGAAAGGGAAGGAGAAAGAGGGGGGGGTGTTATCTCCATGGTTACGACCCACGCCAACTTTATGATAGGGTTTTAGTACCGTCTTTATGTGAAACTGTTGTGAGCGTTATAATAAGTGATGCTGTATATGAAATCTGCTATACAACATAGCGTTTTTACTTACTAGGCGTCCAGGAAGTCTAACCCTCGGATGAGGGTACCTTTTCCGGTTTGAGTCTCTCTAATGCTGTTTTGTTTTCTCATTTGCTGTTGTGTTTTTCTGATTTGCTGTTGTGTTTTTCTGATTTGCTGTTGTGTTTTTCTGATTTGCTGTTGTGTTTTCTGATTTGCTGTTGTGTTTTCTGATTTGCTGTTGTGTTTTCTGATTTGCTGTTGTGTTTTTCTGATTTGCTGTTGTGTTTTTCTGATTTGCTGTTGTGTTTTCTGATTTGCTGTTGTGTTTGCACTCCAGGGCCCTGTACCACGAAGCTCGCTTAGAGGGTTAGCGAGGTATGTTGAGCTCAAAGCCTGGGTTAGTTGTACCACGAAAGTCGATCTCTTTTAGCGTCGCTGTATCACCATGGTGACTTATGCTCGCAACCAAACCTGGTCGGGAGCAGTTTTTCGGCTTAGTCTAGCCGGAGATCGGCTACTTAAATCGGCGTGCGCAGCTTCCTAGCCCCTCCTCTGACAATGGCGTCACCATTTGTGGGCGAATTTTTTTTTGCAGGGTGGTAGCGGGAAGCTCATCCCTGATTGGCTGGGACTTGGCTCGCTGGGACTTTGTCAGAGGGCTTGTGTGAAAATCACGAACGCAAATGAATTAAACGTTGTTATAAATCAACACGAATAATGTGACACATGATATTCGCGTAGGGCTAAATTAATTTTAATATTGATTTTCACCTATCAATCCACCTAGGCCTACTACACGGCAACTCTATAGCTACCTTTCTGTAAGTGCCAAAACAAACGTTAGCTCTTAATGCTAACTCGTCTAAAAACAACTACTGTATAACATGTGTCACACTATTGATACAAAGATTTGTGTTGATTTATAACAACGTTTCATTTATTTGCGTTCATGATTTTCACAAGCCCTCTGTTTTCACAAGCCCTCTGACAAAGTCCCTGCGAGCCAAGTCCCAGCCAATGAGGGATGAGTTCCCTCATGAATATTCACGAGCTTCCCGCTACCACCCTGCAAAAAATAAACTCGCTTCCCGTGGACCCCGGCGCACTTCTCGTACAGGCGTCTCTCCGGAGACAAGGGTTTTACGGGACAGAACCGATCCCTTGGCATTGTCTGACGATATTCAGATTTCAGACTTTATTGTCATTGTGCAAACAACAAAATTGGGGTTCTTCATGAGAGATACAGATTCTCATCAGAGGGTGTTCGTTATTTGATCGTCCTTTTGGACCTTATGTAGACAATGATTACTGTTGCCCATTGTGTCTCAGTGACAGAGTGCTAGAGTGGAGGTAGCGCGTCAGTCTTGAATTTCTGCGCGGGGGGTTCGACTCCCAAGTGATGCAAATTTATGTGAAGGTTAAAAAGTCCTAATTCTCATGCATATGGAATACTTATTCACTAAAGCTTATGGAATTATATTTTTGTACTTATTTCGAACTTGAACCCATATTTTCAAGGCCGTGCTGGCACCACATCTATGGGGGTAAAATGCATGATGATAGACCGGCGAAATTGAACCCCGGTCGCCGGCGTTCAGGTCTTATACCAATCCATTACGCTAGAGCCGCTACCTCTCAACGGTCGAAAACATGCTATACATTTCTTAAATAGGGTGTATTTAAAGGGAATTCCCTAAATCATAGAATAAGGCAGGATGGTTGCTTATGCATTTTTAAATCATCATCATTCTATTTGGATTAATGGCGAACAATTCTGCATTTGGCGTAGTTATTTTACAGACAATATGCAGAATATTTTCACTTATACGCATATAGACTGCTTGATCTATCGTAAAGGTGAGAAAAATGACGCAAAAAACGCCCCTTTCACGTGAACGCGCACTGAACCTAAAGCAGAAAACCTGGTTCAACTAATTGAATCCAAAGTGAGCTTTGTGGTACCATTTAACTCTGATTGCGAGTTGCGGCTCTGTCGAGCCAGGTTTTCCCAAGAAAGCCTGGGTATGTTCAGCGAGCTTCGTGGTATAGGGCACAGGGCCACCGTATCAGTGGCATAGTGAACGTTGTGTACTGAAAGTAACAACATAAACCAGCAGACAATACATTGACTGTGACCATTTGGTGGCATGGATGCACAGTGGCTAGCACTACCTCACAGCAAGAAGGTACTGGGTTTGATCCCCGGGAGGGGCCCTTCAGGGTGCCCACACTGTGCTCACACGGGGTTCCTCTGAGGGCTGTTTTCCTCCCACATCACAAAAACACCAGAATGAGCACTCATGCACTGCGCACAACCAAGGCCAGGACACTACACCTGGAGCTCATTCCCAGGCCTGTGAGTTAGGCAACCTGCTGCCCGTATCTCCCAGTTTAGGATTGGTAAATGCAGAGAGGGAATTTCCTATAGGGATTAATAAAATAAACAAGTTAACTACATTAATTACTTTTTGTGAAACGAATATGCAATGTGCAAAGTATAGAAGAACAATTATCACAAATTCTTATCAAATAACTAAGATAAGCAGATACATGCCGTGGTAAAGTTTTGAGGTACATACCTTTATTATGAAATTACTTTATTGCTGCTCCATAGAAGCATTGCGTCAATGTTAATCTGACATTGACTGATGTTGTTGACTGTTAACTGAAGTGCAGATAAGGTCTGTTACATTAAGCATCATAATCAATGGCTCCCATTGAAATAATATATCACAAAATAAAAACGTTTCAAGTGCTCAAGTGTGTCCTTTCAAGCGCTGTTGGGGCCGACTGGTTGCCAGGAGGGTCTTAACCAGGCGCTTAGTTAGCTTTTAAGTCGGGCCAGTCTTGGGTTTACACAAATGTTGAACCTGTACGGATTCCCTTATCGGAGAAGTACATACCCTCCAATAACAGCACAGCCATGCTAACTACTTAATAACACTGATTTGCTTAAGCTGAACAGCCAATCAGACTGATTTCGCTTACCAACGCCATCCATCCCAAATTCAACATGCTTAAACGGCCGAAAAAGGCCTTCTCCGGCCTCCCCTTGCAGTATTAGCAAATAAATACTATTAAGAAGCATTAGCACTAAATAAACTCAGACACAGGCACACCAGATAATCAAAGTGAATAGGGAGCAGATAGGGGAGCACTGGCTGACTCGTCAAAAGATGGCAGAATTAAAGAGCCTTATGGTGGAGCCGGGGGACGACCGGACGGCTTGGGGAGGAATCATGTAAACGCTGAGCAAAGCGCTCAGGATGCGGTTCATGGACACTGAGGGATGGGCCTCTTTCGTGCCTTCGGAAGAAAATTTAAAACACATCGCCAACAGCCGCTTACAAGTACCTCAGGTGCTTTGAGAAGGCTGGAAAACAAGAAGCCATAATCCTTAGCGGCAACCAGAAGGGGCTTCTCTCAGCAAGGTCACTGGATCCACCATCCCCCACCCCCTTCCCCCACTGTAATTATTCTTGATACAAGGATTAATATATAATTCAAGGTGTGAGTCTTTTGTTATTAACTTTGCGACGGCAGGGGAAACCTTTTTGGATTATTTCAATTCCGAGTGATTACTTTGTGGCCCGGACCTGATTGCACAGCGCGCGGCGGGTTTACTCTCGCCATTGATTTCCCAGCCAATATTGAAGGGAGAGAGAGAGCTCCCGTGATACGCCGTCCTGTGCTCTTCCCTGCTCCTCTCGGTGGAAATCTTATTAGAGATGGAGAACGCAGCTCTTCTTCCCCGCTGCAATCCTGAGAAGAGTGCAAGGTTAACGGAGGAGAAAAGTTCTGCAAGACCTCAAGTACGGGTCCGGTCACACCCCACACAGTTACGGCCGTTACATTTTTATTTAATTGAAAATGCATTTTGTTTGGCTACAGTGTTGCGCGATGTGCCTACTTGAAAGCTAAAGTGATCAGTCAAAAGGAATGACTGGTCAAGAAAAATGTAAAGATATATTTTTATGAAAGATTTGATGTCTGTGTCTAATAGAGATTGGTTAAAATGTTGTTTTAAACTTTTCAGCACAAGCACCCAAGAAAAACTCTGGTTTTGTAGTATAATGATCCCATATGTGATTTGAAGGTGTATGACATCTTCATCATTTAATAATGAAATTCTGGACCACACTGGTCCATTGAAAAGTATGACCCTTTAAAGGTTGCATAGGTGATTTGCTTTTTTGGCCATTTTTGCAAAATTACTTGAAATCCTTATCATAACCCGCTTACAGCCACTGAGTTAGAAGTACTGACATGAAAATTAAACTTGTCAATCATCTGTGGAACGGGCAGGGCTCGAAAAACTCCAGCCAATCATATCCATTGCCACCGAGTTTCATTGGACAGTAAGTACGTCAATCAAACGGTCGTACTGCACTCCCCCTCCCCCGCGCCCCGCGCGCGACCCCTTCGTGCAGTACTCGTGACCCAGAGCTCGTGACCCAGAGCAAGCTCCTGTTTGTTGTTATCCTGCGGTAGCTACTGGAACTAGTTAATCCACATTTGGACCTAGCAGTAGAAGACAATTTCCATGGCAGACAAGACGCCACCATCCCCACCACCACCACCACCAGCAAAGAGAAGGAAAACTCTTTTTCAGAGAGTAATTTATAATAAAAACGCTGAAAGAGAAAAACTGAAATCAAGAATAATCCTAGGCGCTGCTTTCGAACGTTGGCGGCAACTGAAGGACGAGAAGGGTCTAAAAACCGATGCTTGTGTGGCGGTTGACCTAGTTTCAAAGTTTATACCGTTTATACTCGGTAATACCGGTGTGGAGACGAGTGTATTACTCGGTGTGAAAATGTCCACACCGCGGCAACCCGAGTGAAAACCAGGACTTCCAATACAATTATATGAAACAAACATACATTTTCTAAAAATAGTAATGATTTATGTGACCGTTTAATGTTTATAACATCTGGTGCAACCATAGCAGCGAGAACGTATTCTCAGCAGGGGGTGCTGGGAAAAAAAAAACTCAGCCTGCACTAGACTCGCAACTCGTTACATTGATAAAAAAAAGATGTATAGCAGCGCAGCTCAATTACACCAGTGCATGCGCGCACAGTTGAAAATCGATCGTTCACATCCAGCTGCTCACAGAACAAGTTTAGCGCACCACCGCTACCCTCACACTTTTTCATATAACCTTTTTTCAGCACTAGGTCATATGAGCATTAAATAAATGCTGCGTCTCAAAATGCCTTGGACAGCAGCGAGGATGACTCGCTTTGCCACGGGCCGAAACAGTTCGGAGCGACCACAGCCAGAGCGAACACAGCGGGGCAGAGGAGTGTCAGGAATAGTCTTTGGTGTACACATCAGTACGGCCTATTTGCACTACTGTTTAGTGGCAATGCAGTGTTTTATTCGATGCCTTTTTATTTTCGTATATTATTTCAATGAATACAATTTATTTATTCATAAAAACCGGATCTGGTCTTCAAATCTTTTTTCCAAATATAGGTCGTCTTACAATGGGGTTTGTGTTTATATTCGGACCAATACGGTACAGCGGGCGCTCACATGACGTTAAGCATTTCCTGGTGCATAATGTGACGCTTCAGAAACTAAAATCCCGTTTCTCCCCGTTGAACCGACAACACATAACCGGCGTTTTCAGAAATCTCCACTCTGGCCGGAGTTTTTAGAAATGATCGTTTTCTGTGATAAGACAGGGCCTCGGACAGGGGGTGTTGCAGCACCCCCAGCACCCCTACTTCCCGCGGTACTGGGTGCAACTTACAGCTGAATGTAGTGCCATGTTGTTAAACGAAAACCTACGCTAGCCTGGCTCGCTCTCGCGCATCTCTGTTCGCGCTCGTGCATGATTGCGCGTCCAGGTACTTGGAATGGGTGGAGTCAGAGTCAGCGTTGAAGGAGAGGGGGTAGGACCATTTGAGTTGTGTATTTTCAAAATCTGCTGGCGTTTCGCAAATCACCTACCCAACCTTTAAATAGACCTTGCAGTGAAACGCAGTATACCTATTTCATGAGTCAAGTAAACATTTTCACTATAATCTGCTAAAAAAGGTTCTGAAGTAGGACATTCATAAAGGATGTATTTTGCAATTGGATTATATTCACTGGGAAAGAAATCGAAAAAAAAACACACAAACAAACGGGCCCACAAAGTGCTGAGTCAGGTCCCCATTGGTTGCTAGCTAATGATACCAGCGCCTTTTGGATAGATCGTCAGTCTGCATCTTACCTCGGAGGCGAAGGCCAGCCCGGCCATATTAAAAGCTTAGCGCTGGTCGCCACTGCTCCGTTTGGCATGCGACTCCATCTCCGTGCGTTCATCATGGCGGACTCCCCCCCGGGGGCAGGCTTCCTGGCTCCGCTTATCACCGGCCTACACCTCCCGGCCCTGAGAAATCAACAGTCAGGATTTATAGATTTACCTCGGATTGGCTCGCCCCGTTTGTACCCGCCATAAATACGTATACAGCCTGGCTAATGCCACTGTGGGGAATAAACAAGGTTACAGCAGACAAGATGAGGCCCAGATTTAGTTTGCCGACTCGCACAGGGCGGTGGTCGGGGAGGGGGATGTGGGCCCAGTGAGAGGAAGGACTGGTGATGGGTATAAAGGGAGGAGTTTCCCTGATAACTTTACTTCAGTGGTGGGATGTGTGTTTACGTTTGGCTTCTTGAGGATATGCCAAAGCCTTTAGTCTCCAATTTGGTCATCCGGTTCTGATCATGCCTAGAGGTAAAGGTACCTCAGAGTCATGTTCAGAGTACACTGGCTCAAGATAATGTGTCTCGTTGCGGCTCTACCAAGCCAGCTCAAGAAGGCCTTTCGATGGACCCATTTAATGAACAGGGGACCAAACGATGATGGGAACTGATGACCTCGTAACGCATTCATCAAAGAAATTATGGATCAATTATTCAAGCGCAATAGTTTTAAAATGCTTCTCATTTGGACAAGTTTATGAAACTTGCAGGATGCAACACCATGAAAGATTTATTTTAAAGCCATCACCATCTTCATAATGAATGACAATACCTTAACAATTGTCACCTTTGGTCTTTTAACAACTTACACTGGGCACCAAACGTCACCTCAAATTAACCTAGCTCAGACGCTTACTGCGTATTTGCAGGCTAGCCATCGTTTTGAAATAATTTGATCAACGGCATAAATCTTTGACAGTATGGGGTCAGGGCACAGTAGGTCCCACTGGATGAAATAAGCATGGAAAAATATTTCAATTCCATTGCTATTTAAAATATCAGGTGATAAAGAATACTGGCTATCTGCAATGATAATACTGTAGTTGTTGAAAACCACATTGACACTTGCTTGACTCCACTGACTGAGAACGATTATTTAAACATGGAGGATATTTATGTGCGAGGCCTTTTTCCCAGCCAGGGAACTCCAGGGTACTGCGAACATAAGGGTAGGACTACTGCAAGAAAAGGAGCCAACACATACTTTACATTGCAGGGTAGAGTAGCATGACTCAAGGTTTCAGAGTATAATTTTCCTTCATGGCATAGCCAATGAGTGGATCAATGGTACTATACACCCTGCCTTGTCTCAGATCTAGCAGTCCTGCTATGCAGAACTTCTGGGGGGAGGATAGAGCCTGTGCCAGAAGTCAAATGCGGAAAGGGGAGGAGTTACGCCTATGTCCTGTTTCGTTATATATATATTAATATGTGAACATTACGGTGGCCATTCTAAATGTTTAATTTGAAACCTTTACAGACACATTTTCGAAGAATGACGGTTTCCCGAAAGGAAAACTTTCCAACGGGAAAAGTTTCTTTCCAACGGGAAAAGCTCACTAGTGCTACCGATTTTCACAATCCCCGTGAAAGCCTCAGCACCCCAGATGAAGCTTTCACAAGGGGATATTAATGTGTGACGCCAAATGCAATGATTATCTTTTTTTGTCATTAAAACAAGCAATGCATTGATTATCAGTAGACTTCTCAGGATTTGAGAGACTTCTTTTCTTATTAAAAGAATGGACCTTAAAGTTGCAGTGTAAATAATGTAGCGGCATCTAGCTGTGATGTTGCTCATTACAACAAACTGAATATCCTCTCCCCCATCCCCAACGATGTGGGAAAAGTTACGGTGGATTGTATGAAAACACAATTCTTATTTTCATTTGATTATATTTCTGCCAAGCCAGACCCCACTAAATTCGACACACTACAAATTGAAGATAATTTGTTTGTTAAACTGGTTCAAATGTTTTGTACTGTAACTGCACTCTTTCTGCGGAGGACTAATAGGCCTCTTGCATAAATAAACATTAAGTTAGCTGAAAACAGAACTGAACAAAAATGTTTGTGTAACTTGGATGGCTAGACAAAGAGTGGGATATTGTGCGGACGATAAAGACGGAAGCAAACATACATCTTTATATATGTCGACTTACAAAAGGTTATCTTTCATATCATTCAAATGATCCGTGATTAATGTCTTGACTTTCAATATTCCCATTGCGGGTGGCACATTTGTCATCGTTGAACAGAGTACGGCACAGATGGGAACTCTCCCTGGCGCTGGCGTTGAAGTATGAGTCGAGGGTGGCGCAAATGGCTCCGGCGCACCAGATGAGAACATGTGATTAATGACCACGTCTGCATGGAGGCTCACCTGAAGGTTCACCAGAGCTGAGCTCAAGGGGAGTTCATGCAATTAATGTAATGTCTCAGGTCACTGTGATCCGTGAGCTTGGTATTTGCAAAAACTCTAATCTGTCGTTATTGGCCTTCTCGAAAATGAAGTTAATGATATAAATGGTTCAAATTTAACAAATACTAATACCCACATCAAGTTATTCACAAGTCTATTCCAGGCGCAGCACGACTGCATTTTAACATTTACTACTTCATGAGATCTTACTTGGAGAAAACTGACTAATGCCAATCTCACAACCTGTACTGAGTACTGACCAACCCGTGTTGAGTGGTGGTCTCAACAACCAATTTTAAAATGTTTGGAGGTAAACGTCAAAAGCATTAGTTCACTCGACGAGAAGCATGACCAGTGCTCAAATATTCAAAAACAACATTTCATCTCTCATAAAGGCTATACCGCCTTATGATGAACCCCAATGAATTTGATCTCAATGTCCATGCCAAATGATTCAACAAATTACATATAAAATCACTACTTTTACAGTTGGACACCAAACCCACCATCAGAATTGAACACTAATCAACAAAGTATTCAAATTTATTCAGGCACCAAATAGGTTTGCAGTAACGCTTGTTGACCAGAAAGAGCCGAAACAGATTTAATTTCCCTCCCCCTCCTCTTCTCTTTACTCTACTCCATCTTTGATAATCACACAGATTGGGACAGCCAGATATTATACAGTACAGGTAAGCTAACCCAGCTCTGGCAATTTCTGGCAGACCAGACATCAGTATGTTTGCCGTCGCTGCAGTAAGTTTTTGTTTTTTTCCTTTTTCAATGTTGACACCCAACCATCTGCTGCCGATTTAATCCAGTTCCCATATACCTTCCCTCTCTTTATTTACTTGGCTGAAGTCTGAACTTTTTCAAGTTCCTCGGCTGCGAGGCTTATGATCAGTGACGATAAAGATATTCACTCAACTGCTCAACATAAGTTTGTTTTTCCAGCGTTGTGAGAAATGTGCAAATCATTCACCAATAGACAGTCGTTTGAACAAAAATATTTTTATTCAAATTCAGGAACATTAAAATTAGGTCTTCACCTCCACTGGTTTGCGTCACCTGTGATATAAATCAGATAGGATAGAGGGTATTGTGAAGCAAGGCTTTAGGAAGAGTTTTGCAAAATTTGCAAAGAAGAGAGAAACACACTGGGCTTCAATCTCTTTCTGACCATTAGTAAAATGTATTGCAGTGCATAATGATCGAGTCACCATGGGGTAGAATACAGGTTCAGCTTAACAAATACTGGTATTCCTGTGCAGAACAGCATTTAATGTTGAATATACTGAGATGTCCTCAATACATTACAACCATGATTCATGTAATGAGCCAGTGATAACCATTACTTCCAAAGGATATGCCAGAATAAGGATACAAACGATGCTGCAGGGCCACAATATCGAGGCTTGCCATCTTAAATAAATAAAGTGTTAAAAACTGTTACAAGAAAAACTACCACATGTACAACTACAATACATCCATACATAAAGACATGAGTTTGCTTTCTATGTTGGGCTCCAATAGTTTGTAATTGTGGTATTCTGTATGCAAAGACCAGTGTGTCCCACCTGCTGTATTCACCGTGGCCTGGATCCCTTCTTTGAGTCGGGAACATCTGCTTTGGGTTTAGCAGACCTGGCAAATTGCTGTTGGCTCAGAGTAAAGGGCATTGGTCATTTTCTATTTGGAAAAAATAAAAAAGGTACCTCATAGCTTTACTCTTAAAAGCACACCTTGCAGTTTATGTGCTAGATCCTGCTACTCCCAAACCGTTTGCAGGGAAAACTGTTTATTTGTTACTTAATGTAATGCAGTGTTCTGGTTTAAGAAATGGTTCAAATTGTTCTCTGTGTTTTCAATAGATTTTAAAGAGAAAACACTCATCCCAGACTTAGGCGGCCACAGAGATCTCTACTTCACCACGATAACATCTCAAACAAGCCATTAAAGTGCTAAAGTTTCTGCTCCGGAACGAGGAGGAAGAGAAGGATACCACGACGAGGGGCCTGTCATGGAGGACGTAGCCGTTGGTGTCCCGCAGGGCCTTCTCAGCGCAGCGCTCACTGGGGAGCCCCACGAAGGCCTGGCCCTTCATACGGCCCTCCTTCATTAACACGATGTCAAACCTGCAGGCACAGGGGGACACGAGGCGGTGAGTGGACCAGCCTGCTACGGTTCACTCAGTCCGGCGACCGAGGGAACGCCTTCATCCCAGTGGAGACAACAACCACACCATGTTGGGATAACAACGTCATAGCAGCATAGAACATATCAATAGGGAACAACACACCCAGAACGGTTCTCCAGTATCTAGTCGTATAATGACCACTGCTTCCTATCCAGTTTGAGTAGCAGTGCGGGATGGTGACACATATCAAGGGCTTCGATACAGAACTGTAGGATTTGGCGTCAATGTCACACTAAAGGGACATGGACCGACACTCATGAACTTGAATCTTTGGTAAGAAATATACAAATGCTGGGATTGCAGTAACATGCAGAGCGACTGACTGGCAAGAACATGAAAAGGAAGGCACGCAGAACATCAGCAACGTGGTGCACGCTGTGCCAGACGGAAAACAGTTCCCGGGAAGCAGAACAGAGGCTGCCTGCCTCCCGCTGGGGGTTGACATGAGAGCTACGTCATGCGAGCACAGAGGACAAACGCACTGTTTTGATCACAACAATTGCATCCACATCTTGCCGTCACTTTGTCTTGTTCCCCTCGCTAAACACACCGGCATAGGAGTGTCCAACGACTGGGACTCAAAAAGCAAGGCACGGTAGACAAAGACAGCCCCGGCCAATATTAACATGACTAGAATACTATGCAATCTTAAACGGTCCACTATGGAAAGAAACCGCATGGAATGGATGGGAACTAACTTAATGACGAGCATGGTCCAGTATATGAGCTAAATTCCAATACAGTCACGGAGCTAGTGGTGTCTGTGAGAGGATGACGTACATGTTCCTTTCTGCTTCTGATGAAGGGTCAATGTATCTCCCATAGATGAACTTCAGGTCCTGGGAAAAGAAAGCACCAGAAACAAGGACACAGTCAGTTCTGCCATAAATAAATAAACCGAAAACAGGCATCCTGAGAAGCATCCGTCCACCCGTGTATCCTGAGGGAATCTTCACCTTGCATTTGATTCTCTTGAGTTCTTGTGCAAAGCGAAGCGCAGCCTAAGCAAGCCCTTTCTTATGGAGTCAAGCATTATGTGCACTTTATTCCGGCATAGTCTGGGTCGATGCGAACATGGTAATGGAGTTTTGTTTTTAACTTATTTTTCAGGCAATGCATGAATGTATATAATGGCAATCTCTGACTTGTGTTTCCCAATGTTTCAATTATAAAAGTATAGAAATATAACGGGTTGAATAAGCATGATTTAATTTTCCTGCCAAGTAATGTAGCCTATATCGTGGACGTTGACATACAAAGACAAACCCAGATCAATAAGGTTGAAGAGAGGAATACCACCCACTTTCTCCTCCACTTGCTTAGCGATATTCTTCACGTACAGTCGGCACGTCGGCTCGCCCGCCTCATAGTTCTTAAACACAGACATCCTTTTAATCTCTGTTGGAGAGAAAGAAAGGGAGAACAAAGTGGTGAGCAACGGGTGCTGCATTTCAAACCGCCGCTGCAGAGGACCGCTGGACCCGCTCCATTAGGAATATCTGGGAATCTCGTGATGTCTACCCATTCAACCTTTTCCCCCCAATCCACCTGAGCATAGTTCCTCATATGAGTATATCTTTGTTCTCCTCATGTGCAAACAACTGTGAATACTAGCCACCTCAATTTTGAAGATATGCTGTTAAAAATGGATTCTCCTCAATTTTATGAAACAGAAGTATCTTGCCCTATACAATATGCACTATATAAACATTGGTGGACTGGCCAAGGCTTCAAGGTGGTGTTTCCATGGTGATGTTGGAATAGCTCATAATCACAACGTTTAGGACTCTAAGTTGCAACAAATTGTGTAGCGAGCCACTCCAAAAGCCAAGCCATTCTTAAATAGCGCGAAAGGTTCATATGTACCAAGATGAAATAAGACAATCACCTAGTCCTAGTTCATATTTACTAATGAGATAAGACACATAGACCTAGTGCTAGTTCATATTTACTAATGAGATAAGACACATAGACCTAGTGCTAGTTCATATTTACTAATGAGATGAGACACATAGACCTAGTTCATATTTACTAATGACAAAAGACACATAGACCCAGTCCTAGTTCATATCTACTAATGATAAGAAACATAGCCCTAGTTCATCTTTACTAATGAGATAAGCAGTGTGAACGTGTGCTACCATCTCTAGACAGCCGGCCTTTCTCCAGCTCCCTCCTGGAGATGAGGTGGGAGGGAAGGTCTTCCTCATCCTGGCTGTCCTGCTCCTGCTCTTGCGAAGCCGGGCCGCTGGGGTACAGCTTACCAAAGCCTTCGGCCTCCTCCTCTTCCTCAATGCCCCCCGTCGTCTCCCGCTCCAGTCCTTCTGGGAGAGCGAGTAAGAGATACAGAGAGAGATGAATGAGGTTTAACACCAACATCGACAAACATCTTCAGTAGATTGTGTCTTTCTTGGGTGGAATTAATCATTGGCTGGAATGATTAATGCATAATACATGGATGATCAGAACAGTGAATTTGCTGCGCTGTTTGCTAAAAGGAAAAAAACCTAGACAACTAAAATAAATCGGTTATGTACTTAAGACGAAAAACTACAAAATACATTGGCCATTTGAAGAATGGGATAAAATAAAATCGATCACAATGGGACCTCCCAAGAGGCGGGCCAACGCACGCACGCACGCACGCACGCACACACGCACACACGCACACACGCACACACGCACACACGCACACACGCACACACACACACACCAAATGGAATTACTAGGAGCATTCAGGCTGGACAAATCTGTGAATAGCAATAAATAGATAAATAAAAACCATGCCTGGCCGACATGCAACATATGTGCACTCAAGTAGAGATGGGGGTGCGGGGGGGGGGGGGGGGGGGCAGTCCTTTACACCGCTGGAAGAACACAACCTCCCTCATCCCCTCACCCCATCCTTTTTATTTTAGACTTGTTTATCAAACCCGGCGATAGCAACCACACTGATAGAAAAAACTGAATGAAATGAAAAATAGAAGCGGGACTAATCCAGAAAGCCAACTGTCACAGGTTATCTTGCCCATGCCTTTAGGAAGTCTGTGTGTACGCGTTTCCGTGTGGGTGTGTGTGTGGCTCTGGGTCTTACTGGGGAAGAGATGTCTTAGAGAGACGGGGAGCGGGAGGGAGAGAGTGAGAGAGATAAGGCACAGCGGGGGTTGCACGGTTGACAGGTTAACATGGCATCAGCGATACCACAGCCGGGGATGACAAGATACTGCAGCTGCTTTTTCGTTTTTCACCGGCTAGAAATCGCTGAAAACATTTCCCCTACTGTGATTCAGAGTCAGACAGACTGCAGGTGCAGCCTTCTCCTCCCACTTCTGGTTTGCGCTCCTAGTAACGAAGAGCAGCATGTGTCCAACGCAGGAGGAAAGAATTCAAATTAACTCCTTTTCCAAGGTGTTCTTGTTGTTCTTAACTTGCTCTAAAGGAGTACTGGAGAACAAAGCCAATGCTTTGCGATTCTCAATACCCGCACAGTACTTTTACCACGGACACCGTTATCAACCTTCTGGTGTCTGTTAGGAGTTAATATCAAATTGGTCTCGGTGATTAACCAACGTTGTTCCTGGGACCACGGAATGGTCCATAGTGGAGGGATGGGCTCAGACCTGCTGTGACAGGGTGATCGCCAGATGATCGTTATGTACAGCCTGTATATCTTTGGAGAGAGACTCGAGGTGGTACTGAGGAGGCCCTCTACCTGCACTGTCCGGGGCCGGTCCCACCGCGGGCCCCGGGGCCCCTCCGTCCAGTATGGCCGCCACTTCAGGCACCGAGATGTGGAACTCGATTTTCTTGGGCCCTGCAGGCTGGGGTTGCTCGAACACGTCCGAGGGGTTCAGCACGGGGCCTGGAGCGCTGAGACAACCACGCACACAATCATATACAACAAACCCACCAATAGACGGGTTCACTGGGTTAGGTTTACACCATACCATGGTTTTAACACCACATATTCCATAGATTTTGGGTTTTCCACGCATACATTTTCATGTACTACCAAACCCATCTTATCAACCCTAACTTAAACATAACCTCTCCGCCCTTCAGTTTTTGAGGTCATATGGTGCAACTTCTACATATCAGATACTCAATCTAGCTCAGATCAGAAACACAGATCAGCCTTTATTCTTCAGGGGAAGAACAACATTAAGTGACATGCACATCGTCGTGCTTCCAGTGGAAGACATAATACAATGTGCTGGTGGGAGCTATTCTTTAAAAAGGTGTATTATGGCTTGTACTTCCATAATTTACCCACTACTCAAGCGACCGAAACATTTTAATGTGCGTGTGTAGGGATATTCTACGATCATATAAACAATTAAAACAATGATCTTGTACACAATTTCTCTTTGGCAAGTCTACCTCATAAGTAGATGTATGAGGGGATGTAGTGTTATGGATGGAGGGTGGTTCAGCAGGGTACCTATGGGGGTCTGCTTTGGGGGGAGCAGAGAGTAGGTGCTGGATCCTGGGCTTCTTCCTCTTGGAAGTCCCTTTGGTTCGCAGGGGCCTTTTGCACGCCTGGTTGACCAGACCCATCAGTCGGGCAACCCTGGGTCAAACAGTCACAGAAGATAACCTGTTGAAAACACTCAACACACGCCTTTACATCATATGCTTAACAACATTTATGCAATTATTATACAATGTAAAATTTCATATACCATTTATATGTGGCAACTTTGTTTAAGAAGACTATCACAATTGAAATGATTGCATTATTAGTTACAGTGTCCTTATATATGTTTGGAAGGAACATATTCCTTTGAAATGTCTGAACAATAAAAAATGCCTCCTTTCTATAGCACTTGTTTCAACATGCATCCCTACGATAAACCCTTTGGCATCCAACCGGTGACCGCCTCACCTCTCTTTGTTCTCGTCGTCATCTCCGCTGTCGTACTCTGACTCGGGCTCGCTGGACAGGTCCATGTCCTCCTGGGGTAGGGGGGGGAAGTCGGGGGGGAAGGGTGGCGGCATGGGGCCGGGCGCCAGGTCGTACTGCGGGGGGAGAGGTACAGCTAGCGTTGGACTAGGGAAGCCTTCTTCCTGGTCCAACACATTATTTCTTGTATTCGTGAACCTTTAAAAAGGTCACTTGTTATTAATATTTTCCAGCTAATATGAAACAAATGCTTTGTAAACGGTATGCAGAACACGTACAAAAGAGTGCATTGGGCTATTGATTAACTGGGGCCTACCACAGGGGGCCGGGGTGTCACAGGTCCAAAGGGACATGGCAAATTCATCTTGTTCATCAGATGAAGAACCTGCAAAATAATGGAAGGAGCAAGGAGCATTTTGGTCAAATCGCAGTCCCAGCAGTCCTATTCTATAGCAGAACTTCTGAGGGCAAACGGTACAGAGTATTGGCCTGAACCCAGAAACAGCAGAGGCCGGAGTCACACCTTGTTCATTGTTTCAGAGATATTGTACTAAAGACAACTTGTGCAAATGGATGAAGCCTTCAAATGGGGATTTTAATAACCGTATTTCTACAGTGGTCAGGCCACACAGTGTTGAGAAACCTTAAGACACTTTCTTTAAAGTTAACTGCCGCTGGCCGAGTTTATGTTTGGCAATTACGCGATAACAGACCGCGCCTCCAGATAGCTGATTGGTCCAAACAAAAATAATTTGAAGCACCCCGTTCACGTTGGGATCGTCTGCCATCCAATTTTAGACATTAAAATAAAGTCTGATGAGCTAGACTAGTACAAGTATGGCTGTAAGCACTGGGACTACTTTTTCTGGTCTTTCTAAACGTGGCGCCAACTCTACCGTTGCTCTCCTACGGTACGGCAGCCTGTGCTGAGCTCCTTTCTTTAGATTCAGCTCACGTTTTTCCCGGCGGTTTATTGCACCGCATAAAAGTTTTCATATTTTCAACTTTGGGTGCAGAGCAGCAACGCTAGTCAACAAAAGACGACAAGAGAACAACATGTCCGACAATGACGAGAAGCAGATTTCTGCAGGGTAGGCATAATAGCTTATTTAAAAATTGTAAGAGCTTCGAGCCTTTTCAAGTCTATTTAAACTGTTTAAAATGTCACCATTGCACACGTAGCTTCGTTCCAAAAACAGTCGAAGCACTTCTCACAAAGCACAAAGCTCCCATGATTGTTTGGACCCTGCTCTCTGTGATCAGACCCTCAGTCATAACAATATCAGAATTGTGATTTTACTTATCTGGTCAGGCCTGATTCTACTCATCTAATCAGGCCTGATTCTACTCATCTAGTCAGGCCTGATTCTACTCAATCGGCAAAACATCTATTCAAAGAGCATTTATTGCACTGGTTATGACTGGTAAACAATTTCTAGAACAATATAACTGGAATTTCAAGAAACTATTTCAAGAAACGTCCTTTATTCCTGGAAAGTAGAATACAGTTTTTGAATCTCTGTCGAAATTCAACACAATAGCGCCACCAAGACATTGAAAGGAGAAATAGAAGCAAAGGAAATACATTTAACAGAAATAAAAAGAGTTTGAGCCCCAGAGGAAATATTAACCCCCATGCTCTTTCCTCCTATTTAATGGAGCTGGATCAGAAACTAACTACGGAATGAGAATTTATTTTAACTGGATTGAATGAGAAGCCGAGCACAGCCATGACACAAGTGTGTTACATGTTAACTTCCTTGTAGGTTTATCTTGTGTTGAATGCATGCAGGTCAGCAGATTGTATCAAAGAATACCTACAGATAATGTTTTTCTCCGGTACTATGTACTATGCATGCATGTACTCACCTGAACATAAAACTTTGGCACACTCAGGAGGGCATGCATTATATTTGCAAGGATTGCATTTGATGGGGGTGGGTATAAATATTTCAAACTGGGACTTCTTTGAAATTTCAACCTGGAAAAGGGGAAGGATGGAAAGAGAAATATGTTAGGCAACAGAAAGACCTGCTGTTGTAACATAAAAAAACAATACCCTGTTCAATACAGCTGTACATCTCAAAACAATGGTGAGACACAGCAGAAATAGGCATCCTAGCTGAACCCAGAAACAGACTTCTTGTTTAACACACACACACACACACACACACACACACACACACACACACACACACACACACACACACACACACACACACACACACACACACACACACACACACACACACACACACACACACACCTCGTCAGCATCTATGTGCAGTGTGTTCACGGGTAATCATGTGCAGTGGTGCCTAAATGAGGCGAGGCACAGCGAGAACAAATCTGATCCAGCAGCGTTTTCTAATAAGGCCTGGGCGGCTGGGGGGACGCGCGAGGGCATATAATGTCCCCCCGCTGCTCGGGGTCCCCGTGACCACGAGTGAAGTGGGCAGGCGGCCCTCTGGGGATGAAGGCGGGGATGGGACCGCATATATAATAAAACCCCATTAGTGAGAAAACATCTGTAGACCGACAATGTGACCACCGAGCGGGTAATAACGGCCCCCGCCACAACAAGAACAACCGGGCAGGAGCCAACCGCATGTGACTCTCACATCGAGAGTGTCGTCTTAATCCAAAAGAGGGGGGAGGGCCGATTGCTTTGCTGGAAGCGGCCAAGCTTCTGTCTGCCTTCCAGCGGAGGGGGGGTATGGAGTGCCACCTGGTGCTACAGGTAGGACAGGTAGGACAGACGGCCTTGTCAGGGTGCTGGCAGCCGGCAGCACCCTGCTCGGAGCCTCTAATTGGCCGGGAAGCCGGCTGACAGCTCCTGACCGGGCCGCTCAGAGTCACCGGGGGGGGGGGGGCTGCAGAGCGGAGCCAGCCCGCTGGAAGCAGAGCTGACAGCGCTCTGACCGGGCGTCCAGCCTGTGCCTTCCCCTCAGGGCGCTACAATATGGCAGGATCACAGTCATTTACCATTTTTGATAGATCATGCAATAGCAATATAACCGCCTTGACAACACTTAACATAAGAGTCCTTGTTAGTTGTTGCAGTGTAATTATAAGCAATGTAAAATGGCTCAAGGTTTATAGTTAAAATGCTCATAAAGTGTGGTAGACTTTTGACCTCACAGTTATATGATAGATGTAGACAACTTTTTCCTGGGGATGGCGGTTGGGTACATTATATTCAAACTAGCTGGAGGAGAAATAAGTTGTCATTGAGACTGAATCCCCGGCAAACCTTTTCAAGTCATGTGCATAGCACAGACTTCACTGGTTGCCAACCAATATATTCAAGCGGCCATTGATTAAACATTCCCTTGCTTCTAAAAGTCCTATTTTTTTTGTTTCCATTATTAAGATGATCATATGATGATTCACAACATTATCCAAAGCAATGTACACTGGTACACCATGGTTGGTACCCTTCTACCCATTCTCAGAGATTGTGAAAGACATGGATTCGTTAGAAAACATGCAAGTGGGAATCTCTCGAGAACTGCTGCCCCTTTCGGCATGGTTAACAGTCTGACAGTTGTGTTGTTGTTTTGAAATCAAGATACAATGAAAATCGAAAGTGGATTTAGAATAGAGATATTGCTCTTACCCTATATGTGTATTACTGTTTCTGTATTGATTTGTGTATATCAAACACATTTAGAAACACTATTTGAGAGAAATTGATTATTTCAGGCCTCTGTGGTACTGACCGAGTGGTAAAAGTGGTCATTAAATAATTTAAAGCCAACGAGCTGAGGTCAACAAGTGCAGCGCCAACAAAAGTGTCAGTTGTCGTTTTTTTCTGCTTATCTGGATGTTTTCGGGGATCCGGTTTCTCCTGAAACTTTGATTGTATTTCCCGAGCAGCCAAGTGCTTATTTAGCCCAAAAGTCTTGAGAACTTTGATGCCAGAAAAAGTTTTTGCAGAGGAAAGAGATATTTGTTTAAATATTTAGTGTTGAGTCTGAAGTCAGCCTGGTTATGCAAGCTCAAATGGCCATCCCTGATTTAAACACGGATCAACAACTTACTTTACAAGGCAAATACAAATGTGGGCACAACACCACACAGCTGCCCAAAGAGAAGAACAGGGATAACAGATTAGGTCCGGCCAGAGGACTGGATGTCGGTTATTATTGTGTTTCAAGGTCCCTTGGCATGCTACTTAATGGATGCTTTTATATAGGCGTTAGTGGGCCCCTAATACAGTATTTGAAGACGTTCCAGAAATTTAGCCTTGGTGCAGAATTACAGCCACTACGAGCCAGTCTCACAATGAGCTTTCCACAAAAGTAGGCAAACACAACTTTTGGACGTGTTCTGTAAATATTCTAGACCACTCCAGGTGCTCTGGCGGAAATCCTGGAGCTCTATATCTAAATGATATAATATATCTAAATAATATAATATATATTATCACTGCCGAAAGCTGTGTGCGCCTCCGGATGATATTATGAATCTCAAACGACTGCGTCGGGTTCTCCGACGTCTCTGGTTCTCCCACATCAATCTGAAGTAGGCTGTTGCCGTTTGCGGACTCCCGGTACTTCCACAACGAGAATCGTAGTGGGGGTTATCTCGGCCAGGGTTGAGAAGGAATTGGGGGGAAGGATCTTTGGCTTTGACTCTCTGAAGTCCAGATTGAACCACCGACATTGAGGAGAAAGGGATTGTTGCTCGGGATTGAATCCCACCTGAGCCCCGCTGCCGGGCGGCAGCGTTGGAGCACCACCGCCGACATGCAAGAGAAAGACATTAATGTCCACGATTATCTCCCGCCAGAGCCCCGCTGCCAGGGCACCAAGCAGCGGGGCTCAAGAAGTTAAAAGGGGATCTTTTAGCAAACATATACAAGAAACATTGATAGTATTAGTATCTAAAACAATCAAAAAGGTTGGATAACAGTGAAGGATGAGCCTTACCCAAGGCCAGGTGCCACTCCGATCTCTATGAGGGGTATGCTTGGCTGTTTCTTCTTCTCCTCATCGTCACCTGTAGCTCTGAAGACGATAGGGGTCATTTCTTTACAACCAAGTGGGAAGGGTTTTCAGTCAGAACAGCTAGTGAATGTAGCAAGTGACATGATAAGAGTCAAAGGTCATCCATGGCCATAAATGGCTTCCCATGGCACCAATGTGAAACTATTTGTAATTTACCCAGCTAAAATCCATTACTCAGTTTACAATGATCCGAGAGGTAAAAAAATATTTTTTCTTATTATAGTTTCATGCAGTTTTTTTGAATTGTTTTTATATTTTAATGAACAATCCCCACCTTCCCGATACTGGTGGGTCTTTTAACACAGTGATCTGGTCTTGGCCCTTGGCAAACTCCACAACAAGTGTGTGACTGAGGATCTGCAGCTGGTGGAGCCGGTTCAGGGCCTGGAAGGGATGGTGAGGTCAGAGCAGATACAAGATGTCCCCCAACTGGCTGTACATGTGAAAGGCGTCTTATGGAGACATATTGTGAGGAAAGACGATGAAAGACGAAGATCACCTTTGCTGCAGACTTCTCACTGCCGAAGGTTGCATATGCAGCATGTTTCTGTGGAGAAAGTAAGCGAAAATAAAATGTATCATACCCAACGTGTAACGGACGGGTCAGCACACTCAGCTTGTCAATAAGACCATTGTGCCATTGTATTTGGTCGTTTGCCTTAGGAATACAGACATCCCAAGCCTCCCGGAAGTTCCGGGAGTCTCCCTGACCCAAGCAAATCATGTACAATCTCCCGGAAATCCAACCAAGCCAGCGAGAAAGAGAACGTGCAACGATTGAGCGTGTAGCGCAACGAATGAGCGTGTAGCGCAAGAGGGAACTTGGTAGAGAGATGAGTGCTGCGTGTGTGTCAAGAGTGTGCTGCACGTGATGTGGGGAATAGGGTTGGGTTTGGTTGGGTTGGCTGGGGGAAAGGGCGGTGCGTGGGGGGTCGGAAGCTCCCTGAAAGGAGTTTCTGCAACTTGGGAACCCTGGGAATATGACAATCAAATCCTGGTAATTTCTAGACAAATCTCAGCTACAATTGACCATTCAAACACGAGTTGGTGACAGGATGGTGACTGGAACATTGTTGGTTTCAATAATCCTTAATTAAGTAACTTATACGAAAAAACAGACAAAACAGTGATTCATTCATTCACAATGCAGGAGTCAAACAGGCACCACCTACCAGTGAGCCTTTGTCTGAGAAAACCCTGACTGAGGAGGCTCCGAAGTACTTGAGTAGATCCTCCTTCTCCTCTGGACCCAGCTCGGACGGTAGGTGCCGCACAAGCAGAGTTTTACTTTGATTTGCCTTGACCAACCCGTCATCCTTGTCCATTTCACTACAGGACGGAAACAACAACTCAGCACAAATAAACGTCTTGTCTTTCTAACTGGAGTCACATCTTTGCAATACACATGCACACACAGATATTTTCAAATATTGAAAACGTTTAAATACAAAGATTCGTCGTGAATATATAATAAGTGTTTTGAATGCTTACAAGTTTGCTAGCAGAGACAACACACCAGATATTGTGAGGTTTTGCTGCGTTAGTTATCGTTGAGTTAATTCATTGAAAATAATTCAGTGGTTGAATGCATGCGATTACTTTACGAGTTGAAATCTTACCTCTGCTCAATGTGGGGTTTGGAAGCTAGTAACGAATCGAATCAGATATATTTCACTTTAATGACACAATAAACCCCAACTTATAAATGAAACATTTGCCAATTGAAGTGAATATTCACCAAGCTAGCATTAGCTCCGGGCATCAACAACACATGGTCTACTTCCGCATAAACAATTGATGATTGGTTGTTCAATCTGGACTCGACTCAAGAAGCTCAGCCATTGGCTACTCATATATACGTCACTTTCGTCAGATGCAGTCTGAAGTGTGTCTTCTTTCTGACCAGCAGGTGTCGCCATCCACACGGAAATGAGTGCTGGATTTGCAAATTGAACGATTATTAGTTCACGGTCTGACACAGTGCCCTCTGTGTCACCATGGAAAGGGGAGGCTTTATTTAGCATCTTGCACAATCATTACCTATTATAGATGGATGGATGGATGGATGGATGGATGGATGGATGGATGGATGGATGGATGGATGGATGGATGGATGGATGGATGGATGGATGGATGGATGGATGGATGGATGGATGGATGGATGGATGGATGGATGGATGGATGGATGGATAGATAGACATCATCTTGAGTCATCATAGATACATACATCAATATAAATGTGATAATTCTACTACTTTACTTGACTACTTTATCTTATTTATTTAGCTAAGAAAGCCACTAGAGGTTAAAGACTGTCTCTCCAGCTCACGAAGGTCTACCGCTCCCTCGACCCCACCACCCCCATGGAAAAAAAATGTTTCCTGCACTTCTCAAGATGCCTCCAAATTCCTGCACAAATGAAGCTTTTTCTTTGAGGACGTTGCAGGGGCATTCCTTAACGGGGGGTGTGGGGGGCGGTCCGCGGGGTACACAAAGCGTCCATTCACCGCTGCCCTGGCTCCGACATTTCACAGGTGAGAGGAGGAATGGTACGGCACCCAATCCTCCCATTACAGCCACACAGCTCAGCACCAGACCTCGCCAGAGGAGGAGGAAGAGGAGCAGGAGGAAGCCAGCGGCCGTCAGACAGTGCCTCTGTGTGTGTGTGTGTGTGTGTGTGTGTGTGTGTGTGTGTGTGTGTGTGTGTGTGTGTGTGTGTGTGTGTGTGTGTGTGTGTGTGTGTGTGTGTCTGTTTGTGTTTGTGTGAGGCTGTGGGTGAGAAAGTGAGAGAGGGAGAGCAAAAGAGTGTAAAGACGATGAGGAAATTAGAAGATGCTGCTCGAGTGTGGGAGGGAAACAATGAAGAGAGGATAGAAAGAACAGGGAGCGAGAGTAAAAAGGGAATGGTAAGGAGGAGTCAAACAATGCTGCAGTTTGACAACCTCCAGGCTTGTGGTGCAGTCAATCGAAGACAGGAGGGGATTATTTATCATTACTTTAGGTTTGAAAGTTAAAGGGATTTACAAAAAAAAAATTATAATCTTTCAGCAAGACATTATGAGGAGAAAATCTGTCGGTCCTTCGGGACGCTGACAATGTC